>NW_009223939.1:0-16875 GCF_000690835.1 Fulmarus glacialis | reverse complement strand
ACACTTTCTGAGTCTATTAACTACTCAATGCTAAAATCTGTTAGGTGTTTTTTTGTTTGTTTGGGTTTTGCTTTTTATAAATGGCTTTCGTAGAAAGATTCATAAAAAAGATTGATAGGCTTTTCATTATTTGAGCTGAAAAATGTACAGTCACTGTCCATCACAAACATTTTTGTTGAAACCAATCATATGAATAAAACAATGTTTGAGCAGAATCTGCAGAAAAGTGCTGCAATATAGAAAAAAAACTCCACAGAACTAAACAGATTACCCAGAACTAGAATGGCTCATTGCCTTGGGGAATTATAGAACAGTCTTTTAGGACAGAAAATTTCAGCTCCCAATCTATCAAAACAAATGTTTGTTTTCTTAAACACGTTCAGTACTACAAAGCACAAACCAAGAAGAACTAGAAAGAAAATGAAATAACAATTTCAGTAACTGAATGGGCTAGATTCAGTATGGTAACAACTGTATGATTCACTAAGGATATGGTTACCTGAAAAAGTCATCACAAGCTAAGCAAAGGTATGAATGTACAGCACCTCAGCTAGTTATTCACAGACATGCTGCTATTCTGCAGCAAGAAACGTCACAGTAATCATGAGGTGAAGCCAAACATGTAGGTAGTTACCAGAGAATACTGGCACACTAGAAAATCCATATTTCACTTTACTCATGAGGCATGTTTTATGTGTTAATAACTTACTGCGCATTTTGGAAACAAAAGCTCCTAATTAAAGCCAATTTCTTCTCAAAACTAGTTGTAGCTCTGGATGCACGAACACGTTATCATAATGAACCTCTGCCTCCTCTGAGGGAAGAGGTGTACAAACAACTGACTAGGCAGTCAGTGACAAAAACCAATGTGTGTTCTTTGCATGTGCTGTACTAGCAAAATATGTAAATGCTGCAGTGATCTCTTTAAGCATTTCTGCAGCTAAATGTTTAAGGCAACACATCAAACATTTTAGAACAAATTTTACAGCACAATAAAGAGGAGAAATGCAGACTGAATCCTAGTGACTAAACTAAGTGCCTCAATATAGACATACACAAGTTCATATAAATGGAGACAGATACCTGATCTGCACATGTAGATTTAGGCTGACACCATCAGGGACCCAATACCTTTAAAGACATATGAACACACATTTAAACCAAGCTATTCAGGAAAAAAAAAATTTGTCAGCAGCAAACATTAAGGTAACTTGAGAATCAGAGAAAAAACTGATACAGAGTGACTTCGTGCAGGAATGGCTATATGTGACTGCATCAAAATGCTGTTCGATGCACATTAAAGAAAGATCAACCCATGGCCCTGAAATATAAATATATATATAGCAACTAATTATTTGCCTTTTAATAAAAGTCCCCACAAAAATCTAGTAATCTTCCTCCAACAGCGGTGTCATTGCTGAAGAAGAAATAATTCTGAGACAATAAAGCCAGGCTCAGGCTAGCTCTGAGGGCTTTCCATAATATTCCTGCTGAGTTCAACAGGGCTGCATCTTCACTTGTGCATTTGCCTCAAGTCTACATCACTGGGCATCAGTTTGGGCTACAACTTAAAAACATTTGCAAGCTAAAGCCACAGCAAAGGCAGCAGCCTAATTTGTGATCAGAATGCCTTACCACAACTACTCCTGCCTACTTCCTGAAGCCACGCTGCCTGCATGAGAGCTTCCAGCTTGCAACCTCTCTGTGAGAAGTCCCGTTTCCATTTCTGATGTACTGACAAAATAGAAATGCTGCAGAATGCTGGCACTAACCCACCGTCAGTTTAAAAGCTGGGAGAAGGAAGGTAATACATGAATATACTAAACTATAGGTTTATTTCCATTACAGTAGACAGTGAATTGTTAGAGGCTGTACCTATAAACCTTACAGTTTCCTTTACTTGTGAAGGAAATATGTGAAGTAACTCATTCTACAACTATGCGAGTAAGAATTGAACACTTTGCACTCCTACAAAAACAAGCGAAACAAGCAATACAACATGAAATGCTACAAAAGACACATATTTCTTTGTAAAGGGGAGAGAAAAGCACAACCCTCCAGCATCCCCTATTTTCATCATCAACCTGTTTCCCAATGTCCATAAAATCCCTACTTAGCAACAAATCACTATGCATCCAAGAAGAAGTAAATACAATTGTTTCTGCAGCTTTTCATCATCTTTGGGTAGGCAGGTCAGAAGGAACTACCATCGTTAGAGAGGAAGACCTCAGTCTACAGGGGAGCTGTCTCCCTGCACAGCTATAGCAAAATATGATGCTGCTATCTTTATTCTGCTTTAATGCTGCAAATAAAACTGAAATAGCTCCCATGAATAAAAATACATTCAAACCACATCTCAAATTTCAGGTTAAAATCACATATTTATGCCAGAATATAAATTGTACTTTCAACAACTCTATAGAGGACAATTCTACAACAGCTACAGGAAAATTAGTTACTGCTCTAGTTCTTTGTAAAAAAAAAAAAAAAAAGCCCTTCTCTCATTATCACAGACATCTCTAGAGACAACTTGGCTTCACACCGCCCCTTCTCTTCAGAGACTATTCAACCGCAGACCATTCTATACACTCACACCTTGAACTTGAATCCCAGCATGGCAGTAGGTTACATCCAGGATGCCACTATGTCACTCCACAAAGACATTAACATAGCTCCACAGATATAGCCAAGCAGCATTTCTGTATTTCATATATGTAATTCCAATAGCATTAATTACAATAAAATGACAAGTAACCTATCTACTACATACAAGCAATTATAGCCACATTTTATGCTGCAAAATAGGAATGCAGGCTCATTAATAGTCTTTGCTATATAAAGAAGTCTAAAAAAAGGGTTGTGATTACCAAAGGAATTGGCCTTTTCAAAGAAAAATACATGGTAGGACTGGGAGGGTATACAGCATAACTCTTCTGACCAAGCCTGACTGCAGAAGGCAGCCCATAGTACACAGCAGTGTGGACTGCTGGCCCTGAGGGCTCAGTGACAGAACACTGCCATCACCTCTGAGGACTCTTACAGTCATCTTTTCCAGTCATACCAAAGAAGTTTTTAGGAATATGGCTATTTGCAACAAATTTAATTTGAACCACAGCCTACCTCCAGCTTCCAATAACTGAGGGCAGGTAGGAGACAGGATAAGTTACGAGGTGGCACACGGTGGGTTTTTTTAGAGAAGATTTATTAACAGGAAATCCTTCATACCTACATCCAGAGCACACACAGTATACAGACTCAGTGCACCTCACAGCATGCTGAAGGCTGCCTTACTTAGCCACCTGTGTCCTGCTTTAACACACTGGTGCAGGAACTGATTATTCCTACAGCGATTTCCCAAATGCTCTTAATAGAAACCCCTACTTTACATACCGGCTTTGGGCGGCATGCTTGCTTGCCTCTCAGATTAAAAAAATCAGGCGTGAACCCACTTCCCTGGGTTGCTCTCAGCCTTTTGAAAGGCTGAAGAGCCACAAAACCATCAGCACTCACCTCTGGCCCCTGGGTCGAGCCTCACAGGGCAGTTTGCCGCCACGTGAAGGGGAACGCCCCTTGTGGAACCTTCGGGAAGGGCCTCAGGAGGCAGAGCGGCGCTCGGCGGCTCGCCGACGGAGGGCAGCGCTGAGCTGGGAGTGGCGCCCGCCTTCAACTCCCCAGGTTGCCCATCTGCCTGGTCCTCTGACAGCTGCGGCTCTGCTAGGCTCCCTAGCACAGGTGATGATCAGCCCTGTAATAACACGAAGCTGCTTCCTATCTCTGTCTATGCCTAAGTCTCTTACAATAATGTGTATGGGCCGAGTAGCAAAAGAGCTTGCGGCCCTCAGTGTTGCAGCACACCTCAGTGAGGCAGGCTGCGTGCTCCCTTCCGCATGCCAGGGAGGCGATGTACACCAGGCACGGGGGGAGGCCACAGGGGAGCTGCAGAACCTGCGTCTCCTCCCAAAAGCAGCAAAGATCAGTGCTGGCAGCAGCTCCTGCGCTGGAGGCTTGGATGGTGTGTGTGCATCCCACATCCAGCTGCAGCTTAAATCCCCACCCGTTCGTCTAAACTCCAACAGACCATGACAAAAATAAATGTGTCTAGGTAACCTTTATATCCAAACAGTGCCTGTTTATAAAATATTTTTTATAAAGTCAGTGATACAACCAGTGATCTGTGGTAAGAGTTTAAGCAGTTACCACTGGTTTTCTTTGATGTTAGTAATCACCTCATGAATTACATGTTTTTATTCAGAATAACAGCTGAGAAGTCTTATTTGCAAAGACATTCAAATCTGTAGTAATCCCTTTGTAAAAAGTCACTATAGAGCTAAATTTCTGTTTGTTGGTTCTACAGTTTCGGTTTTGTTGAGAAACCATAGTTTTACGTGCTTACACTGGGGGATATTTGGATTCAGAGCTGTACCTCCTGCTTGTTGGAGGCTTTCAGCCGTCCGTTGGTCATGAATTAGCCAAAACATTTCCTGACCCTGAGAACTATTTCATTTCACCATGGCCTAGCAAGGATTACCCACTCACCCTGTGGGCTTGCATGCTTACTCTCCTGAGCCAGCTGATGACGTACCCGCACTGAGCCTGTGCCCTGCACCTCAGCACCATGTCCCAGGTAACCTCTCACGCCTGCCAGCCACGCTGCGGGCATGCTCGCTCCCTAACCTGGCTCTGTCAGAATAACCCACCAGGCAAGGTTAAACTCTTGAAGCAATCAAGCTTAAAGCCCCAAACTGAAGTTCCCATTCAGCCCTATGCAGATACCAACTTAGAGATTAAAACATTTCAATTTAGAGGTTTTTATTCTTACACTGTCAATTTGAGATTTTTCTGAGCCTTTCATTCAGCAAAAAGTTTTGGTACTTGGGCTTCTTTGTTAGTTCAGGCTGAAAACAATGTTGAAATAGCATTTCCCTCAGGAAAGATTCTACTTTTCAGTCCTTTCTAGTTATTATTTTAATCATGACTCTCTAAAAAAAGTTAAATGGCCTAGCTAAGCATCAAACTGGGAATTGTTAGAGAAAGTATGCTCTGACTAACTGTTTCTCCATTTCTCAAAAATCCATTTACAGGGTTGCAAAGGTATTTGCTTTTATATGCAGCCAGTGTTTCTTTCTGCTCCCACAGCAGTTTTGCTCTATATCTGAACTAGCACTTCAGGAAAGAGAAAATGGAGGTATACTTATTTTCTGCCCTTAGAATTACTTTTTAAACTTTGAAACATTCTCAGTCTTCTGTTTATAAACAAGAAATGGTACTTGGTTCTTTAAGACCTACTTTCATTTTACTGGGAATATCTTGTGTTCCTTTCAACTCTAGCCTTACTAAGAAAATGAAATGAAAGTCCCTGAAATGCTTTCATAATCAAATGCATTATAGTTCAGATTCAACAAAATATTTAGCCACCTACTTCTTATGGTATCAACACTAAGTTACAACCTACACAGAAACTTGGAGCCAAAGTACTTCAATGAAGCTGGGCCCAGTTCAGCAAAACACTGAATAATGTATTTTTGGCTCACTGAGGACAATAGGAATCAAACATAGACTTGAAGTACTATAGGTATGGATATACTTAACCACTCATAGCACGTAGCTAAGTACATTTTCCTGTAAGCTGCACTGGCTCATTTGCCATTCCTATCCAAAATAGTCATTCTCAGGAAACTGAAAGAAAAGTTGGTCCTTGTATGTACAGAATTTATAGAGTTTGAGTAGTTGCACTTCCAGTTTTGTTATGCGACTAGACCTAATAAAATAGGTGTCTTAATATATCTATGAATGTAATATCTGTAAAGAAATGCCATTTACAATGTAGGAGAAGAAATGCTAAAAACTTTCCTCTGTCCCAGTTATTCCAGATCAAAGCTATACAGTGAAAACCTATTAAAAGAGAACCAGATAAAGAATAAACCTGTTAGGCAAATCAAACCAGCCAGTGGTAAAATGAGAAAATACTGAAATTACTATTAAAAAAATGCATCCCTAAAACTCTCAGCTAGATGAATACATATTTTAATACTGCTTGACGAAGTGTGCTGTCTCTCATTTTTCTTCTACTATATAGTATGTATAAATAAATTCTTTTCAGGAATAAATCTGTTCACCAGTGTGTTCATTTTTCATTGCCATATGTATCTCAACAATCCATCCTTCTGGTACGAAGGAACTTTGTTTTATTCACAGAAGTTTGGAGCTAGAACCTAATGCTTTATTTACCCCCTATATCACAGAAGCAGTTTCCCCATCATTCTTGTACACTGGCCCCTAATCCTGTTTGCAGAAAGGAATGTACTGGTGATGGTAGAGAGCAGCCCTCTTTGTCATCCTACCATTTTTTCCTTCGGTAACTTTTCAAGCTTTGGAAACTTCTATATGTTCTCTGAGAGAAAGTATGCTGACCAGGAAAATCAGCTGTTAGAAATGCCCTTTTTCCAGAGTCTAATCAGAAATATCCTTTTAGAAGCTGTATGTGACCATTACATCATTATCTAAATGTTATAAAATAACTGTAATAATTTTATAATGATATTTCAATATTAATAATAAGTAATTATTTGCCAATCCCAGTAATTTTTAATAATTTAGTAATTTTAATTTTATTAATATATTTTTAATTTCCATAAAATATGTTGGTTCCTTATTGGATGTCAACAGATTTGATTTACCAGTTGATGACCTAGGCCATAGTCTTTCTTCACAATTAGATCTTAAATTTGAATGAGCAAAGAAAGGATTCAAAGGCAATTATTTTTAATAAATAAGAACAGTGTGTCTTTGAAGCAGTTTTATGATTCAGCACAATGCCAAAGAGCTAAATTCTATCACATCCTGGCTCCTCCGTACATTACACCTGCTGTACATATGCTGTTTTTCTGTGAGTGTATGTATGATGTATTCTATGAAATGTGTGCACAAGGTGGCCTCATTGCCTTTTATGGTTCTGCATCCAGAACTGCATATTGCCAGTAATTAGGTACACAGACAGTTACAAATTATATCTTCTAAATTCACAATATAAATTATTAGGAGGCAACTTGGCGACAGAGTAGCATTGAAAGATCTGAACCCTCTAATTCCAGTCTATCCCCATTTAAACTGGATGACTTGGAATGCCTGCTTCCTCAAACACGTGAGTCAGGATTAAAGATAGAGTTGACTTACTAATTTTTATTTATTTATTTATTAAGACTCCAGTTTACATATTGTTGGGATACTATCTTTACTCATCACTACATAAAAATTGTGTATATAAATTCAATATACTGCATATTTGCAAGTACTAGCGTACAAAAAAATCACCAAGTTCTCCAGAGCTATCAACCTAATTTTGAGACATGCTTAATACTACCACTACTCCAATTGACATCAGTGGCAGTGGTTTATTAAGCTAGACTGAATGAAAACATGGGGTTTCTGTCTGTACATGCACACAGGCACATACGCACATACAAACACACTTTTACATACAAACACACATACAAGCACATCTTCAGGTGAAAACTACTTGTGTCCTCCATTCTCCTCAAACATGAGCTGTGTAGCAGAAACTCACATTCAGCCTCATCCAGTTTACTCATTAATTTCAGTTAAAATTGCAGGTATTTTCACGTGACTCTTAGGAAAATCAAGCCTATAAAGACAATGTGTAATGCATATAGGTACGTCGCAAAAATAACATGAAGAACGATCACTCACATGTCTGCTATTTGCAAGTCACCTATATTTTTCCATGTGAAGTTTTTTTTCTTATTATTACTGTTATTCTTATGTTCCTTTTATCACTGCCTCTACCAGGAAGACTTTATCATACTATGTTTGCTGGCCCTAGCAGAAAAAAGTTTCACTTCTATGATATGTTTGTTTTCAGGTCAAGCAATCAGTTCTACTTCTTAAATACCATCTTTTCCACCTTCATCTGTCACTGCTAGCCTTACAGTAACTTTCCTTGCAGTGGGCCGACCCCATCGGGCACTTCCATTATCATAAACCCATACTATGCTTAGCATAAATATTGCCAATCACAGACCTAGTTTTCTAGTAACTTATTAGGCATGTCATGTTAGCTAAGCTGCCATAAAATATTTATCCCCTACAGGTATTAAGAGAATGACATGCTGCTGTTGTGAAAGTATGAACAAGAAAAGGGGTGATTTCCCTGTCAGACCTGTATGGCTTTTGTGAGTTCATCAACATTAATGTATGAAAAACCACACTTCTATGCTCTACTTTGGCTAGAACGTGTCAGTCTATCATGTTAAAAATATCCATTACTTTAGTCAGCAAACATAAGTACCTTATCCTCCTGCCTCTGATCTTAAAGCCATATTCCACTGGACTTCATCTGGGGAAGGACTCGACAGAAAGTTGAGTAAGCATGAAATTACTCAAAAATTCTTCTGAGTCTCTGTGTGTCGTATTTCTTCCACTACCATTAGTAAATCCCTCTTGTCTGTGTCAGCTATGTAAGCATATTTTAATCTAGAAAATTCCCTGAACACCATTCCATTCCTTATGCTATTAATAAGGACAGTAAAAGAACTGATGTATACAGGGCACATTCTTCTTCTGGCAGATGCCAGCTATTAAGGAAAGTAAGATTTTTTTTAATGATATGGGTATATATTCCTACTAGCTATTTTCATATTTTAGCTGTCAGAATGAATAAACCAGATCCTTTTGAAGAAGGAATTAGAGGTCCATTTGCTAAGCTGAAGGCACTTAGCACTCCTGTCATATCATATCTTATTAGGAAGACCAGTAAAGGATAACAATTGTTAGACACTCTTCGTATTTCAAACCTTATGCTGTTAAAAATATTTTAAGTTACTTTTCTATCTCAAAAGACTTCAGAGTTACTAAGATACTGTCAGAGAGAATAATGAAATAGCTTCTGAGAAGCCAAAGGTTTTTTTTCCTGTCACCACTGAACCTCAAAGGTAGAAGGTTATATATCATGGGAGGCTGACACCATATATGCTACCTGTATAAGACACAGTTCCATTTTGGATCGATTTTGTAAGCAAATAGTGCAATCAGGGTGATGAGCTGTTACCACCACATCACCCACTGGTTGAATAATTACTTACAACACAACATTTCTGTTCCCACCAATCCTTAGTAAGGCATGGAGTAACTTTTACCTACTTGTGAGGCCACTCATTCATCCCACCTAACTAACTTTAGCTATTTAACTAAAGCACCCACATTGATGATGTGGTCTGAGCTAGACTATCTTCTGCAAGATGTGTTTGCAACGCTACAAGCGCCAAAAATGCCAAAAGAAAGCATATCTTTAAGTCTGTTCCACTGGGTGGTATACACTTACAGCTCTCATTGAAACTAAATGTCTCAGATAAGCCATACAAATTATAATGCAGCTGCCTCTTTCCATCCCTTGAAAAAAAAATTACTATTTTCACTTTGCAGGTCGTGGGATTAAAAGCCGTGCTTGAATATTTTTCCTTGCAGGCAGGGCAGATGTACAGAATGCTTGGGGGAATGCAGAGGTCTTCTCTGCACACTGTGTTATTCCTGAAGGTAAAAGAAATATTTCTGCCTTAGGATATCCATGCATAGCTCAGCCTCCTCTGTGCTTCTACTTGTCTCCTCATATTTCAGACTCCTACACATTTCTGGACTCTGTTTGGTTTGACCGAGCCCATTTTTGATCTTTTCTATAGGCCACAGGGAGCATAGTTCATACATCACTTTTGTAAATTAATTATGTTAACAAATGAAGGGTGGAATCATATAAAAAACTGTGCAAGTACCTCTCTGAAATCACCTAAGCCAAAAGACTCTTTCCTTACACAAATAAGGTCTCTGTTTCTGAGAAAGCCTGAGGCGAAACCTGCAAGACTGCTGGCGATACATCCCATTGGTTTCCTTATTCATTAAATCAGTCAAGAAATAGTGGCAGCTCTGTAGCATTGGGAACACCCCATACACTCACTTTTTTTTACCCTGCAGCTTCTGGTTCCATTGTCAGCGTTAGTGCTGTCATTCTGTGTTCTTGCTTCCTTACTGTTCCCTCTTCTCTGCTGACACCACTGATCAGCACATGCCAGAGCACAGCATTTATTTTAAAATCCTTTCAAACCTTACTTGCCTTGTAACAAATAATCCTGCTCTGGTCATTGAATAAGCCACACTGTTCTGTGTATACATGTGGCCAGGCAAAGCGACTGGATTACCTCAATCAGCAGATGCTCAGCTGTGCTAAATCTGTGAGATTGCATCTGGTCAATCCATTTCTGCCAACCCCAGCATTTGTCATATGTAACTACTATTCTAAGGGGCACTCCACAACATAGCTTTTGAAATTTAGTATTTTACTTTTTCCAGATATAATTGTTTCCTTAATGAAATGTACTATTTCAAATGCACTTCACTTTCAAGCCAGATTCCTGTGTAGCTTACCTCTGTAACAGCACTATTTTTTCTGCATGCCAGGGAAATAAAGCAGAAAGGGTAAGAAAGCTGGTGTACCTAATAAAACAAGTAACAACAGTGTAGCACAATTTATCTCCTTGGATAGGAGAAAGTGTCAGGAGAGATTTAGTTCTTATGGAGTGGTGACCATTTTGCTTTTCATCCTAAGGTTTTTCTTACATTGCAAGAGATTTTTACAAGATGAAAATGAATCTTTAGTTGAACTTTAACTACAGGGCATCAAACTACAAGCTGAGGGAAATGGAGAAATAACATGACAACACTGCCAGTTCTTTTTGCAAGAGACCTGCGGCATCTCATTGCAAATGAGATGTCAATCCTGTAATTAGCAATTCAGTCAGTATTAATTGTGTGTATGTTACTTCACATCAATCACTGTCATTTCCGTGTAGTCAGGATGTTTTATAGAACCTAATCTGTAAACAATATGCAAAAGTTTAACCCATTTTAAATTAAAATTGTCAAACATCTAGCATAACCTTCAGTGCATACAGATCACTGTGTGCAATTGTGTTTTGGCTCCTAAGTAGGAAAAGGGAATGTTTTAGCTATTTGTTTCTATAAATAGACTTTAAAAATCCTAGTAGGTCCTAGGGGAAAAATAAGCATGCATTAAAGGCCATTAGTCCACATCCAAAACCATTGTAAACAACCTGTAACACACACTTTCTTGTCAAGAATAACACAAAACTGAAAAAGGAGGTGTACCAACTTGGGAGGCAAAGGCAAAACTCATCCAGCAATTCATATTTTATGAAGCAGTATCTATTCTTGATTTAAGATGTGTCCAGGGAAGCACAAATCCATGGCTTCCCTGGCAAATGGGTGTCCAATTGTTAAAAAAATATTTAATCTCTTGATTCTCAGTTTGTCAATTTCAAACATCAGAACTTGCTTTATTTTCATCTGATAGATTTCAGAAAGCCCTCTGTAGGAAAATTGTATTTCTCATATATTATGAGAACATATAAATTATATTTCTCATATAATGACTACTACAACCACCTTTTCACCTTAAATTTGATAGATTAAGTAGATTGAGCTCCTGGAACTCTTCCCCTTTAATACATTTTTTCCTATGTTTTAATTATTCCACTGGCTCTTCTCACTGGTGATCAACAACCTTGCTGAATTGTGAAATTAGTCTTCCACTGGGAGACCCCTGAAAGTGCCAAATAAAACAAAACTTCTACTTAATATTCTCAGGATTGCATAAAACCTTCACTGCAAATTACATCCTTTCTCTCCTATACCATAACTACTTCTGACTCAAAATTAATTGCTCGTCCATTGCTTGTGAGTCAGTTAGATCCTGTGCTTAATATGGGCAGTAGGTATGCTTCCTTAGGTATGTTTCTCACTGTGAGATTCATAAACACTGAAGCACAACAACCATCAGAAAATTTTTCATGTGGCTAAAAGAATGTCATGAAATGAAATGAATCACAAACTGTGACCCTGTCTTCAGTCTGTCTCCTCTGGAGAGCTCAGCCCAGACCACAAACTGTAACTTTTGTGTGAAGCCGCCAAAAATACAAATTCCAAACTGACTACCAGCTTTCCTTTCACTTAAAACCAGACTTAATCTAAAAAGCATATACATTGTATAGCTTAGGCATGGTTTGCACAGTTTTCAGGTCTACTACCTGTTTACAAGTCGAACTTTTTAATAATCTGTTACTTTTGTGACAGAAAACTATGTATAAAAGTTGCCAGAAACAGAGGGGCATCTTTTCATATCTGGTATCATTTTTCAATACCTTATGCCCTTTCCTTACCCCCAGATTGGGACTCACAAGCCATCAGGCCAGAAATGCTGCCTAGAAATACTCACACCACGTTGGCTTCAAAGACAGAATGAAGTTGATGCACCTTGCGGGCCCTTTAAAACCCAGGACTTTCATTTTAGCAGGTATACATTTTCTTTTGAAAATCTAGCATATTTCAAAGGCTGAAAGATGGACTGTATCTGCTTAAACTACAATAGATGTACAGTATTCATGAACACCATTGCCATTATGGCTAATAGGAAGGTGTTCATATGAAGGAGACTACATACCCCAAGTGTTTAGAAGTTTTCAGCACAGGCCTAAACTCTGAATTCTTTATGTGCAAATACAATGTTCTCTTGATTAAATGATTAGTACTGTATAAATGAAATGAATGTAAATCTGAGATTAGGAAACAGATCAAGGCATAGGGCACAAAGTTAGAATAAAGATGCACTGAATATGCTTACTAAAACAAAACTAAGATTTGAAGTATACAGCTGCCACTAAGCCTGATGACTTTCTCTGTTACCTGCATCTGGAACACATACGCATTTCACACCAACACAAGCGGTTCTGTGGTGTTTCTCCAAAGAGGCTGTTCTTTGCCTCAACCTCCTCCATCATGCACATAGATAATGGATGAAAAAGGATAGGAAGAGTCTTCTACCAAAGGATACAAACTATCCACACTGACACCTTAAGTTATATTCACATACATTCTAGGACGAAAGATACGGAAATTAAAACTTAGTATGAGATGAGTAAAAGGTTTACTTACCTTCCCAACTAACAGATAGGAACATACTCATTTTACTTATATCTTCTGTATTCTGATATGTATACATATTTTACACCATTTTTTACTGTTACCTATGAATAACTGATGATTTATCTATAAAAGACCTATAAGCTTTGGAATCTATTTAAAGATACGGATAAAATAATGGAGGAGATGACTGTACTGAGGAATAAAATCAAAAAGGCTTACAAAGTTTTGATGTTTAGGGGATTTACGGACAGCATTCTTGGGAAGCAAGAAGATTTATCAGATTAGTATTTTGGGCATATTTTTTCACTGGAGGTACTACAGCAAAACAAAAGGGCCCCATGGAAGCCTGAGCCAATGTTGTTCTAGATTCTGGAGTCACTTTTTAGGAAGATACTTAACCATGTGGTTGGCTTCCAGCATGATTAATCTTATTACTTATTACTTTCAGTGGAGCTATTTCAATGCTTCAATTAGGCTTCCTGAATCAGAGTATGTTTACACCAAATAATAGGGGAAAAAAAAAAAACAAAACCACTGCCTTCCAGAGCATCAGTTTTTCACAAAACTCATTAAACTAGTATTTTGCTGTTACAGCTTCTGCAACTGGCTGGCCTTAAAGAGCAATACAGCAATCTCACCCCTCTGAGCTTAAAGCAACCGATCATCAATCCTTTTATTTTTTGCAAAACTTTTTTGATCCATTATGACTGGATTCCCTGCATATACCCTACTTCTCACTTTGACTTCTTTCACTTAGTGGATGGATCTCCACTGAGAATTAGCCTTGTCATGATTCAGATGCAGTAGGAGACATTTTACAGTGACACAGGACAGCCTTTTCAGAAAAGACAACATTTATTAACTGCTTAGAATACAGTACCTTAAGGTCCCTAGGTAAGAATGGACAAGCAAAGAGTACACTCATGTCAGTATCTGGAAGCATTAAGTGTTCTTTTCCTGAAGAACAGTTTGTGATTTCTTCTCTCAGTGTCCTTGCCAGTCAACTCAGCTCTGCATTTCAGCCTGTTCTTGTAGAGTTCTCTTAAGTTCTGCGTCCCTTGTAAGCAAATGTCCAGTCATGGTATATCTGTTGTATCTCCATGGTAACATTGCTCATTTGAAGATAGTTCTTGAAAGTTCACTTGGATTTGCCTTTCTGACCAACAGCTCAAGAGAGAAATTACCACCTTCGGTCCTATTGAGACACAATGCAAAAGTAAATGAGTAACAGCATCAGGTACCTTTTATGTAAAAAAGAATGCAGGGATTGACTGTTTCCTCTACAGCTGTCTTTTCCCCTTCAAGTAATTTCAATTTCTTTGAAAATATTATAGAGAAATTCTGCCCTTCTGAAATTATGGGCACTTTAAAGGAGTCAAGACTTTACACAGATTTGTTCCCTCCACCCCCATATATTGATGTCTGGCCATGCATATGTTACTAAGTGAAAAGTCTGGTACACACCTGGGTTTTGCTCTGGTACGCCAGGATCCACCAGCAGAACTGTAATACCACCTCCGGATATCATCTCCATGCTTCCACCCCCTCCAAAATTAGAAAAGCAATTTTTGTTCTTTTGTGGGTTAGAACACATGCTATTCCACAAGTGACAAAAATTGCTCATCTCAGAAAGGAATATTAGAAATCCACCAGGCCAAATTCTTCCTTGAGTTCAGATTAAATTCCATGAGATAGATATATTGACATTCTGCTCCAAGTGTAAAGACAGCTTTCCAAGGAACTAGAGGACCCACCTAGAACATAATAAAGTGGACAACAAGCTATGAAAATGTCCTGGAAATTTGTAGCAACTACTTTACATGGATGCTGTGATATTAATAATCCAGGCTTGCCTATACAGTTGAGCAATATTCCACACTGCTTTGCAACATTTCTGCTTCAACAACCTTGTCTGCATAAGCTAATGTTGACATGGGAGCTAAAAAAAACTCTTTTAAAGCAGAGGTTTGTGATTAGCTTTTGTATCCAGTTGCACACGCAAATACAATAACAGATGGAAGATTACTAAAGAGTAGAAGAGGATGAATTTTCCATGTCATTATCTTTCAGAGATGAGAAGTACAAAACAACACCTATTCTATTACACATCTGGCACAATGGGCTTTTGTCTTTGGGCCAGATGTGATCTGCTTTCTAAAGGAAAGTGGAAATCTAATTAGAACATACTGTGGAGAGACTGACCTTACACTCATCTGAGTTTTCATTAAAGTAGCTATATAAAGCACTTGATATGTTGCAGGCTGCAGCTGTCAGCTTCAAGAGCTACTTCTGAAAGCCCTAAAGAAGAATTAATTGCAAGGTAATGATTGCAGCATTATGGTTAGCGCAGCTTGCAGTTCCATTGCAAGAATAACCATTTAATTACCAACAGTTAAAAGAGGCCGTTCCTACAGACTCTGGGTCAAATTCTAGGAAGTGTTAAGTACCCACAATTCCCATCAATTTCAAAGGACCTTGCCAGCATTTATCACCACCCAGGATTTCACCAAGTAATAGTAATTGGATTTTTTAAACCAATACTTTCTTCTGAAGTTTCAGATATCCAGCCATACCTGTGGTAGAGCACCTGATAAGGTCATTTTCCTTTTTTTTTTTTTTTTAAAAAAAAAGGTGTATTTGCTTTTTAAAAATGTTTACTTTAAACAGCCTGCAGGTCTTCATTTACAAATGCACTATATTTTTGGACAATTACATCAATATATCTCATCTGCTGGTTTTGCCCTTCATTATGCAAAATGACTCGAGAGGATGTCACAAAAAGAACTGAGTACAGAGTATTTGCCAGTTCATCTCCTCTCCCAATTAAATTCATAGCTTTAAGAATCCAGACCTTTTCCTTGATCTGACAGGTAGCAGAACAAAGCACTTGTATTTTAGGTGTTGTCTGTCATGTTTTATCTGAGGAAGACATTTACATACTTCAACAATGCCAAGAACACAGCCTTCCAAATTCATATACAAAATGGTAGCTTTCATTAATCACCAATTAACTAGGCAGCAATCCAGAAAAGCAGCTTGCTCTAAGAGCTTGATATCAACTGAACATCCATCAATAGATTTCTAATATATCTGAGAACATTTTGTACTTCCACTAAAAATTTCAGCAGCAGAAATGTCAAGAAGAGATTGCAATAATGAATAATTATTTGTTATTACTGCCAACGAGTTAATATACTAATGGATCTCTACCTTATTCCCCACTTGTAAGCTAACTGATTGTTAATGCATGTTTTTATGTGGTAACATTACTCAAACTCCAAAACATGACATTACTCTTAGCAAGGATGTTCTGATACTTTGCTGAGTAAAACACTGTAGTGTAGAATGAATGCTACCCATTGTTTTATTGCAACACTGCAGTTTTGCAGATAGGTGTGTTAAAAGCTGGTGTCTCTTGAATACTGAGTTTCTAAATTAAGATATATATTGTAACTGAATGCAGAAACATGAGAAAAACATGCAACGAGAATCCATTTTCCACATAACAAAGCTCAAAAGAGATGGAATAACCATCATTGTCCCTGCAAGTCCTTTAGCATCAAGTACAGTAGCCCACAGTGGAGGCAGATGAGCCGAATCGAGGAATACAAGATTGCCTGTATAGGTACAAGTAATATAAAACTTTTGCCAGATGCACAGTGATATTCATCTCTTGAGCAGGTCTGTGGCTTCATTCTTCACCAAAGCCTCTTTCTTGGACAAACTGAGCAACTGCCATTGAAAAAGGTTTATTATGCTGTCTCTAGCAAAAACACTGGCACTGCACTGCTGCCTATTGGTAGCTATGAGCACAAAATGTTAACCAGAAGTTCGCCCTCAATCTCTTCGCTGGGTAAAAAACTGGCTGGA
>NW_009223938.1:5936-20687 GCF_000690835.1 Fulmarus glacialis | reverse complement strand
GACATTTGCCATTTGGTCCCAGGACCAAAGAGCAGTCTCTGGTATCGCTTAATGTAGGAGTACAGAGGCAGCAGTGAGTCCTCAAAGAGAAGGAGGTGCATCATAATCCAAATGGGAAAGAGAGGAATAACTTTTCCCTGCCTCAAAATAGCCAACTAACCAACCAACCAAAACAAAACAATGTAAACGATGAAATTGTGATGAAATGGTTTTATTTCTAGGGCAGCTTCTTCTGAATGTGTTCCCACAGATTCCAGACTCAGCCTTTGTATTTGTCCTCACCTCCCTAGTGAGAAAAATCCCCCAACTCTACTGTTTCACCTGCAGGTGCTTTTTGACTTTTGCCCTAAAGGAATGATGTTCCCAGACTGTTTTGACAGCCCCCTCCCCCCCTTTCTTTTCCATTTCAGATGATTTCAAATATGGGTCAAAGGGTCTTATCTGAGTTCATCATTCCAAATTGAGAGCAGAATTCGCCTGACACAACTTGTGATTTGAGGGTAATTATTATAATTATTGGGTCACATTTCATCATAATCAGTTATTTAACTGTTTTTCAGTTTTGCTGCTGCCTTATTGAATTTTTACCGTTTACTATCATCATACTGAATTTTTACCTGTTACATTTCTCACACTCCCTTCAAAAGAAGTGAGATATGATTCAAAATAATCTGATTTACTTTCCACTATGGATCCAGTTTTCAGGGTTGTGTTCAGCTATATGTTAGTGTCTACCTTTATCTATATCTGTATTTATAGTTTACCTTTGACTATCTATATAATCTGTCAACATTCCTTAACTATTATCTTTATAAATAAAGTTTTGGAGAAGTATAACATATGAAGAATAGGCTGTTTTCTGTCCTGATTCTTTTCCATGGTCCAAGATATATGTTCCTTATGTAATTGAATGTGCCTCGGTGTGTCCGCAGTACAGAAACAGACACAGAGAAAAATACTGGTGTTAATAAACAACAAGCGAAAAAATTCCCTGGTCATCATTCGTGCACAATGGCCCTATATCCCAGCAGATACCCTGGTTCTATCTGGTGATAATCTCTGAGTAGGATTTTCAGACAGGATTTGTACCTGCCATTTAGAATATTCTTATTTTTCTATTTATTTCTCCCACTGTTATACATCCTTATTTTCATTCAAAGAAAGCTACTATTTATGGTCAAAAATTAGTTTCAGGAACATTGATTCATAGTCCAAACAGAAACTTATGAGAAAGTACATGGTAGGAGATAAGGAGAAAATGTATTTATCAAAAGGAAAATGCAGCAATTCTTATCTAGTAATACAGTCTGTTCTGAAGATTTTCACATATATGAGATATATAAAAGAATGTATATGAGATACATTTCCTTCCAGAAAAAGGAAAACATAATTCCTAGTGCTAACAAGAGCAACTGTAAAATTCAGCTGGAGGTCATTGGTAGACTGGTTCAACCAAGTGATCTGATACCCAGACAGGAGACAAAATCCGGTGCAAGAATGAGGTGAAAGAAAGGTCATGGTGAGTACGTATAGAATAACCTGTCAAAACACAAGTTTCCTTTTAATCAGTATCATTGATTAAGTCTCCAAAGAACAAAGGGTTTGATTCCTTTGCAATATGGGCCTTTATATTTAACTGTGCATGTGGTCATTGTCAGTGTAAATGCAACAGCCATTCTGTCAGGCTGTTATCCTCAGTGATACTCAGTAGCAACAGTTATATCATTACTTCTATAGTTTCTGCTCATCAGTTCTGTAAGTGTTTTTTCCTGCTTTTCCTTAAAACTTTTTAGTTTTAACTGGAAGTGAACTCTTTTTATCTGGACGTGAACCCTTTCACATTTTTCTTGACAAACAGCTATATTCACTTTCAGGTCTTCTGGGTTGTGAAGTAACTCACAGGTGCTGGAGAGTGGTCATAGAATATCCATTTTCCAGTGTGACTACTCAAAAAGCAAAATTTGACAGTTTCATAAGTACCATTTTAAGTACCACTCTCTGCTACTTTGCAGAGAAGTTGACCTGCATGTAAGGCCAGTTTTAAAACCAAAAACTACTAGTGAGATATATAGCCAAGAATTTAGCCTCTGGAATGGGCAGATGCCAGATTTAACTCTTTGCTGCAGCTGTTGTCAGAGACACAATAGGAAGAGGAAAGGGCACTAAGGCACAGCCTGCCAAACTAATGACAGACGGCAGCAGCACAAATGGAGAAAAATATATGTGAGCTCTGGGTAAAAACCAAGAATTACCAGTGTTTTGCCCTGCACAGCAGACTGTGAAAATGAAAAGAGTGCAAATGTTAATGGAATATGTGATGAAGCATTTTATAAAGATGTCAATCCTTTTTAAAAATGAAATCTCTACCCCATGCTCGTTTAACCATCCTCTTTTTTTTTTTTTTTTCATTTCTTTTCATAGTGTTAGTATTGTTTTATCTCACCAAAACATACAGCTTACTTAAAATATATTATTATTATCCAAAGACAGATAGAGGTAAACATTAAATGACAGCACAAACACATTATGGGACCATTATTTCCCTTCTTTGGCTCAATTTCTTCTGTATTTGCCATTTAGTTTATGTGCAGTAGGAATCATTTTAATATCTTAAAGGTTTTATTGTTTGCATGCGACATCAACCGAAATACTCTGCACAAAGAGCATGAAAACTCTCTGCTGAGTATCCACCTTTCATTGGAGGCATCTACTCAACATCTGCATCCCACATGTGCTGTTCTGAGGGTCTTTTGAACCAACTAGTATTTATCGTTAGTGCACATCTACCCAATCCCCATCAATTTTGCTGTGTACTTTACGGTGACTGCTTCATACGCATGGTCTGCTCACATGAAGGCAATTCAGTCTAACAGACTAAATGAATTTGAGCAGATAGGAAGACAGAAGCTAGCCCAAAGGAGCAAAGCTTACTGTCCATCTTTTCTGATACCGAGGAATAACAGCTGATAAAGCAAGAAAACCTTAGTGCCTTTGCAGTTCAGAAAAAGTGGTAAATCTGTGAAAAGGAAGATAAAAGGTGAAAATTTTATTCCTGGATTTCCCAGGCAAAACAGCAGTAGCATACCCATAAGTGTCAAAGAATAAAACTGCAGAAGTTTTACAGATAGGTATGGAAGCATCTTTCTTCTTAGAAGACTTCTTCTGTGGATGTAAGGAGTATTCCCATCACCTAACTTTAGAATAAGATGTTGGCATCCTTAAAGAAATTATTAAGATGATAGAATGGAATGAATCATCCTCTGAAGATACCTGTCTGTCTCCACAGACTATACAAGGAACCCAGACAGCTAACTTATGCTTGGTCTCTAACTTAATTGCTAAAGTTAGGTGAGACACATTTACCTTTTTAATTCTCTTCCAAAGGAATTCAGCTCATTTTCAGTTTGAATCACTTTCACACCCCTTTTGATTTGGAGAGAATCTGACCCACGTCCCTGAACATTAATGATCTTTTTAAACATAATTGACTGTCATCTTTTTATTTGTAACTGACATCTTATGAATTTTAAAAAACACACATTCTCCTTAGCCTAATTAGTCTGAATAGCCTACTTAATTTCACTACAGCATCACGTTCCCTAGCAACCTTCTCTAGCCCTGCCGGGCATGCTGGCTTATCAAAGAATATGTGATTTCTTCAGAGGAAATTAAGTCACCACTTGTGCTGCTCTAAGTTTTCCCCCAAACAACGTTCTGTCTTTCCTGCAATTCTGCAAAATTGTCTCACAACTCTTTAACTGTGTCCATCAAAAGCTATATTGCCCATACATTAATTGTTGCTATGCAAATAGATAGCATGGACTTAGGTAAGAATCAGCTATAGCTAAGCCAGAGACTCAAGAAAGACCAATTCTAAAGTATCTAAGTGTGATTATAATTAACATACCCTGGTATGCCTTTTGGGGACTTTTTTTACATTTTCATAGCATGCTCAATTAGTCTAACATCATTAAAAAGCATTTCACAGCAATTCAGGGTGGCACTTTTCCAAAAAACCTTAGGTGTGCCTGTATTTCTCATTTGGTGCCCCGGAAGTGTTGGGTTGAGGTGTGACTATGCCTTATGTCCACACTCAGTCTTGCAGTATGCAGTTTTTCTTGTGGTGTAACCACAGATGAACTCATGCACGGAGGTATCATCAAGGGCTTCCCATTTGCAACAGGAATGCAATCCCCTGAAAACAGTTACCTTTCTCTGAGGACTGGAAAGAACTTCACTGCTGGCAAAGATATGTCCACAATGCGGTCCCAGACCATAGTGCATCACAGCAAACTGAAGCCCTTCCTCCCATCCCTGTGCCACACCAGTCTGTGACGTGGACACACACATGGTGTTTGGTGATCAAGTGAAATGGAGCAGGAGAACAACATCTATGCCCAGAATCAAATTCTGGAAACAGAAAACATACTTACTCCAAAGTTTTGGAATCTTTTATAAATGTCTTCCTCCTTGCTTTTTCTTATAACTTAAAAAATAGTAAACCATAATTAAAATGAGAAATGAAAGTGAGGAACAGCCTCAACTCAGCTGACATTTCATTTTAACATTTACTGGAGGCATTCTACTTTTGTTCAGAAAAGAAAATGAAGAAAAAATTTGTCGTATTAAGTATTTCTTTCAGAACACCCTTCCGCAATGGATGTTTTTTATGTCAAAGGTGATTCCTCAAGTCATAAAAACTGATATTCTACCTTTGTCTTCCTTTGCCTAGCATTAAGGAGAAATAAAAGCACGCCTCCTTTCTAGACTGACTTGTTAAGACAGTGAGAGCCTTAAGGTGTTGCCCCATTGAGGATTCACCACCAGACAGGTGACACATCCTATACTCACATTTGTTCTGGAGTCTGCGCTTTCGGCTACTGCAGACAGGCACTGACTTCAGTGGGAGAAGGGACTGGTGAGACAGGCTTAGCAGTTGATCCCAGTTTGTCATACAAGACTCTAAAGGAAACCGTTATATACGTTATATAAGCAAATAAAATCAGCTTACAGTTAGTCTGCGGAAAGGCTACAATGTTCTAATTACATTCATGTTTTATTTTAATAATGGTTTCTTCTCAAAACATAAATTTATAAACAAGTTTCATCATCCCCTAATTATTCCCTTCAGTCCCACAACAATCTCAATTCCCATTTATTGTTCTCTGTGATACCAGGATAAAGAACGGGCATTTGTAGAGTGTGAAATGCCTTGAAATATACAGTCCCAACAGACTTCTCTCAGGCTGACCATTTAATAATATGGAGAATATTAGCAGCTTCCTCTGAAATCAACCAAATCAGAGCTGTTTAATTCCTTCAGGAGAATGTAAAAAAAAAAATGTTGTCCTAAAATGTTTATTTCACTCCCTCTACTGTATTTTCACATCTTTATCCTGCTTCACATTATATCAATTAATCTTTTGGGGTATATCTAACCCTATACTATTGAATGGCATCACATTCAAGGGCATGCCAGTTCAAAGTCACGCCATTAAACTACGTCAAGTGGAGGGTAGTTTTATCGTTAGCAAGAATTAAGTAAATTCATTTGCATTTGTTGCTGAGCAGGGGTACTTACACAGTCAATTACTGCAGAGAAAGTAACATCCCATGAATCCAAACCCTACCTCGCCTCTATAAAACAGAACAATAGAGCCATAATCTGGGCCTTTTTAATACAACGTTTTACTGAACCTCTCCACTGTGTCAATTCCTTTTCTCAATAGTTGTAAGTTGGATGAATGGGAACTGCTGGACAAAATTCAGGAAAACATACCACAAAGAACAATCCTACAAGGACTGACTAAGCCAGTCGAATAGGTCTAATAGTTTTCCAGGCTTCTGTAGGGGAATCAGATTCCGTTTGGCAATTTAAGCTCCTAAATCCATTTGTTTATGTTGCAGTAGGCATCAGTGGGAATAACACAAGTGGCTTGTATTTTGCAGGCAAACCCAAATGCTGTTCTGAGCAAGGCCACTCACCAGAGCTGAAGCAGGTGATGTATTTTTTACTTTGGAAAGCGGCAAACCTTCCCTTTGCAATGGTGTAAAACTCCCTAACACATTGAAGTGTGAGCCTTAGACTTTCAATTGTCTGTCAGAGGATGTAAATGGAAGGGGTTTTTAAACTGCTTAGAGTCCTGGAAGACTAAATTAATAGACAGAAAACAGAAGCAATTTCTTACAGGTTTTTTTTTTACTATACACACACCCACACAGAAGATATGATGAAAAAGTAAAACACCTGTCATAAAGGGAAATTATGCAGCACTTTGCAAATTCTATCCCATTTCTACAGTCTGCCAGTGGCAAATCTAAATCCCAAGAAACCCTAAAATCAATAAGAATCACTGTCTCAACTGTTAAAATGTAACTCTGTAATACTTGAGGAAGAACAATGGGGCCATTTTGAAGTTTACCAGCTTTCTTTACAACCATTGGGAAGATAATGTGAAGAGGAAAACATAACTGAATGTACAGGTTTTTCCAAGAGTAGATGTAGAGATATTTTTCACTGTGGATTTTGAAGTTAATTCTAGCAAACATACCAAAAAACATTCCAGTACCAACAACAAATCCCAAGTGTTTGTGATGTTCCCAACACCATGCTGGTTGTCAATTAGATTATTTATTTTTATTATATTCTATTCCATTTATGAATATTATAATATTCATTATATTATGTTATATTCATTTCTCACTGGAGAACCAGAGAGCAGCTGATCAAGAAGTTGGTGTGCTGAGGTGATTTAGAAGGTTATCTCTGATTCTCTAGTGAGAAATCACTTCGTACCCCAGAAGTCTGACTCCTTTCAGCAGAGAACGGCTGCAAATTTGGCACATGTGCCTGCTTTCTGACAGGATAAATAATTCAATAGAATATTCCCTGCATTATGCATTCAAGAGAGTTCAAGTTATATATATTATTCATTGAGTGCTATTTAACCAGCTCTATCATTTACTAACTAACACTCTGTCACTTATCTTAACATTCATTTCAGCACTTAATTTATCCCTTAACAGTTATCTCATAATTATATTAACTAAGGGTGTTATATAAAGTAATGGTTGCAATATTCTGCATTTCTATTGATCCCTCCATCATCAATCTATCTTAAAATGATCTTCTACACTTTTCTAGGCCATACAGTGGTCCTTAAAAGTCCACAAAGGACATCAGAGCCATCAACATTTTCAACAGAGAGAAAATGCCTGGAAAATTATTATTTCAGATAAGCAAAATCTAGTTACAGAATTAGATTTTAAAATTACAAGAAAAGTGATATTGAAAAGGGCAGCAATTTAATTTCATTATCTGAATTCTTATAGCTCATTTTGAGATGTTACTTTTCATGTTATAATAGCATAAGTGAAAAGAGAGAAAAAAATTAAACTGTATTAAATAATGTGAAAATCAAAAAAATATAAAAATAGGTTAAGTTTAGTGGTTTTTTTACATGAAACTTCATGAAGGTAAGACAATCTTTTCTAAAAGTAACTGTTTACCAGATCACTATCAAAAAGTTTGCAAATGAAAGAATACAGAATATTTAATCCTATTAACATTTGAGAAGCCTTTTTCATAGGATAATGTAAGACAGTCATCTTGAAACGTCAAATTTTAACTGCAACCATCACTCACTGTTATTTTCAATAACACAGTCTTTTGCCAAGAATAGACATGTGGTACCTGCGGGCTGATTCAGGCTTTTTCATCGCATCTACTGCCTTAGTCTTAATCAGAAGTCAGACAAGTGTATCCAGACCTTACCCAAGCACAACTGAATTTTTGCTACCTTGTCTTAGACCATGACTCTGTCCCATTGGTAGCACAACACTCCCAGTGGCACTCAGCAAATTTTCAATATGGAAAAGTGTCCTCCACCTAATCACTAGACTCAGGTCTTTGGCAATTAGCTGTTCTGCATCAATGGGCAGACAAAGTCTCCCAGAGGACAATTCTTGCCATCTGATGACTGAATTCTCAAGCTGGAGGGATGAGTTACTCGCTGAAAATGCCTCTCTCCCTGGACTATGGAAAAACCTTAGGTTGACAGCTTAAGAGATGTTTATTTTTAATTATGCATCCTTGCAAAGGACTGCATAGCAGAAATTCAGCTCTTCTGAGGTTCTGCCCATGTGGCTTTATGGCTGTGGGAAACCTCTCATCTTACTTAAGAAGCAAAGATTTCCTTTTCAAAATTCTTGTTTTACTGATATTCAAGATAGCTGTTTAAATCATATATAGTAAATTCAGTCATGGTGGAAAACATTAATCTGACCACTAAATTTCAGTTTATAAAATTAGTAATGTTTTAGCAATTAGTCAGTTTATACAAGCAGGTCAAAACCTCCCTGAGATAGTGGTTCAGTTTTTAATACAAATGTGGTTACCAATGCCAAACCAGCCCACCAGTACTAGTCAATGTTTGCAAATGCTAACTTGTAATTACCAGCGTGGTATAAATACATCTAAAGGGACAGAATAAACCGTAAACCATTCTGCAAAATTGTAAGCTTCAATCATGTTAAAAATTGCTGCTTTGCTGTTCATTGCAAATATAGCTTATATATGTACACTTTTATGTTATGCATGTATGTTTTTGTCCTGTTGGTTTATAATTTACTCACAAACATGTTCAGCATTTTTTTTTATTATTTAAAAAACTACATAGAGCAGCTAAGCAGAAAAATCACACCTACAGCCAAACTGATGAATACTTTTCTGCATTCATTGTATTACTGTGAAAGAATGTTAATTTTTATTTACCTGGAGTGAATTTAACCATTTGCTCAAAAGCTAAAGCTGTCCTGCAGCAAGAGCTCTGTGCCACTTGGGTGAGTAGAGGGCTCAGCAAGAGGACTCAGTAGTGAAGTTCAAAAGCAACTTTATTTAGGAAGTTAAAAATTTGGTGGAACCTGTGAAATGAGAGTCAGATCTTCTTCACAGTCAATATTACAGCTATATTTTGTACTAAAATATTTTCAATTCTTATAGTCAAAGAAGTGGGCCTCTTGGAAAAAAAAGGTTATTTTGAGAATACCAAAGACAGGAATGTTACCTGTGTCATCAGTAACGACTGTTCATTTTGTTACATTTCACTAAATGTGACAACTTTGGGTGGTTCTATGACACATAGCAGGTAAGTACCACTTGTGAAGCAACACTTGTTCTTCAAAGTGTGCAGAGATTAGTTTTGACGTTTTATTAAGAGCAAGAAGAAGTATCCAAAATTGTATAGACCCTTGTTGTGAGACTGAGGATGTAGAACATAGACTTAGGCCAATGTAAGAGGTGGAATTAGCTTCTTCTAACTGTAGAAGTTTAAGCATTTTATCAAAGTCCATCTTCTGGGCCCCACTGATGTAGTGTATAGAAATGTAGAAATACGACTCAGTTCAGTTGCTTACATACAGATATCTAATATCACTTGGGTGTCTTAGGACATCATGACTGAGCTGATCCAGGTGAGTGCTTCCAGATACTGTGGCTGCATGTGGATGTCTTGTAAATCCCAGGATATCTCTTGTGAGAGAGATACAAGACACCCTTCTGTCAACAACCAAGCCTCTACACAGTAACTTCTTCCACTTATTTTAGATGCCTGCTTTCAAAGCTGGTCCCACCTCTTTCCGTTGCTCTTAGAGGGAGCCTCACTGGTCAGTTGGGACTAAATGGCTAAAGTTAGGTGAGAAAAGCCCTACCCAAAGTGATATATAGAACAAGGGGATCTTTCAGTGCAATCTTAAGGCATATATCATTATTAAACAAACAAAAGAAATGATAGGATAGAATACATTCATCTTTTGTTATGAATTAAAACTATTAATATTTATGCATGTCAATCATTATGCGTTGTAAAAAAGTAGGCAATACAGTTTAAGCTTGATCTACAAGGACAACCTTTCCGCAATGTTGATGTTTGGATTAAAAAAAAATCACTGAAAGACAAACACCTCACTGAACAGTCCCTCTTCATTTCAGATTAGGTGTAAGTTACTGTGGTCTTCCTCGTACCCTTGTTCACTCCCTACAAATATTGAAGCAATTAAGATTACTTGGCATGAACATGAACAGGAGTTTCGAATTTCCACAGTTAAAATTTGTCCTTATGCACAGAATTAGTCCAGTGATTTTTGGAAAGTGAAGATCCACTATGTAGGTGAAACTAAGATCTAAATGCTGTAAAGTAGATATACAGTCCATCCACTTGAACTTAGAGGTAGGTCTGAAAGGCAAATCTCTGATTATGCTTATCAATTTAACAACCACCCAGTGAATCAGCCAGTGAGGCAGAAGGGAGCCAAGCACAAGTAACATCCTAGATCTCAGTTTGGGATTCAAGCCTCTCCAAAGTTTCCCAGCATTTCAGATTTGGAGGATGAAGTTCTTTCTCTCCTGGTAAAGGAAAAATGACTTGTTCTGTTAAAAAAAAAAAAAAAAAAAAGCAAACAAAAAAAAAAAAAACAGAGAAAGGAAAAGAAAATGATTAGCAAAACTCCAACAAGGGCCTTAGCAACACAAATCCCGCATCAAAGCTATAGACATGTTTGATGCTAGTGGCTTATCTTTCACACTAATTAATAAATTTTGAATGCTGTGCATATTATACAATGATCTGTTCTGTAGGGAAGCTATCAAAGCTTAGACAAAGAGATCAAAGAAAGCCTTTAATGTAAATGAGCATGAAGGGTGCGGTATTTCTCTCAATTTTTATGTCTTGCTTTCCTGTTTACAATGACGTTAATGTAAAGGACCCTTTAAGAGCACAAAAGATGTGTTATCTTTAGGTTGCCTCCTATGGCAAGTTCCTGTTGTACCATTTTTAAGAGCTCATCTTCAAAGGAAGAGAAAAAAGGTAATTTTTAGAGGAAACTGACTTTATGCTTCTTTAGAGCTTAACTATCTGAATAACATGACGTATTTCCTCCAATGTTGCAATTGTCAAACTACCTCACTTTTTGACAAGTTTTAAGCAGACCTATTATTGCCATTACTTAGTAGATCTATTCTTGCAATTATTGTATTCAACGGGAATTTTTTTCTGACCTTTCTAAGAAAGAGGGAAATTACTGAAAAAACAGGGAATTTTATTCTGAACTAAATCATTCTTCCACCACAGAAGGCTTACACTAATTAATATACTGCTGTAAAAAGTTCTGCTTTCAAAAAAAAGTGCCATTTCCTGGCCAAAAGAAGAAGTCATTTCCTTAGAAAATAAAGTCTCAACTTTATTTTTTAATGTATATTGCTTAAAATAAGAAAAATGTTGATTTAAGGGCGTTGTTTGATACTGCAAGATACCAAACATATGTTAAATCTTACGGAGACTGTAGTTGTTATGATTACTGAGGACTGCAAAGGATCTAACTCAATCTAACATGTTATTATCTGGCTTGCTTCTAGACTGCTAAATCTGCAGGAAGAAAAAACGCAGTTACTTTCAGTTCAAAAGGTGTCTTGTAAATCCACACTGGCGCTTTCTTTTCCCTCCTGGAGCTTCCTTTTTGGCTCTAATGGTACAATTAAGCACCTAAGCTAAGTAGTTACAAGTTCTTTTCTGAAATGGCTCATGAAAAATAAATAAAAATCTAAGTTTTCCCACTGAACATTTTGGATCTTTTGCCTCTGCTTTTAACAGAGCTTGATTTAGTTTTCTGATATGTGTAATGGCATGCAGCACCGCTGTGAGCTCTCTCCAGACCTGCACTGCAGTATGCTCGTGTTGTGTGAGAGCTGAGAGGCATGCTGAACACGGGCGGGCTCTGAATATAAAAATCCTATGACAAAATGACTCATCATTTCCTTTGTGCTTCTCCCATTATTTTTGATGAAGGTGAATGAACTAGTGTCTGTCAACAAGGAGTCCAAAAGCACTTCCATATCTCTCTGTGCTTTTCCTGTTCATGTCTAACTTCTAGTCCTGCTTGTCAGGTTTATCGTAAAGCGAATTTTTAGTCATGCTAATATGTTCCAGTGTTACAACACTTTAGACTGAAGACACCCACTTTACAATATCAATGAATAAACTTTACTGTAATTTTTGATAGCATTAATGTTTTTCACTATGCATAAATATGCTTGAAAAGAAGGTAAAACCTAGGAATTGAGGACGTTTGGGTGTCACTACTAGATCTGCTACTGCAGTGACCTTTCCATACATAGTCTCCTGATTTTCTGCCTTACAAATAAGCATAACAGTCCAGACATCCTCTGTAAAGACCCATGATAACTGTAAATAATATGTTAATCACTATATACATGTTAGATATCACACCTGCATTCTAGACTTTTTGGCTAAAACTGCAAACTAAAGTTAAACTAAAAAAACCTTCTCCCCACAAACCCTCCCTTCCAGGCTCAACTTCCCTCTTAACTCTTCTACCTCTTTCTCCCTGAGCAGCTCAGGGGGCTGGGGAATAGGGGTGGTGGTCAGTACACAACACTTCATCTCTGCTGCTCCTTCCTCCTCACGCTGTTCCCCTGTTCCATCATTGGGTGCCTCCCAAGGGGTACAATCCTTTGCAAACTCCTCCGATGCAGGTGCTTCCCATGGGCTGCAGTTCTTCAAGAACTGCTCCAGCATGGATATTTTCCATGGGCTACGGTCCATCAGGAACAGACTGCTCTAGCATGGGTCCCCAAAGGGGCACAGGTCCTGCCAGAAAACCTGCTCCTGCATGCGCTCCTCTCCACAGACCACAGCTCCTGCCAGGAGCCTGCTCCAGTGCGGGCTCTCCACGGGCTGCAGCTTCCTTCAGGGCATATTCACCTGCTCCAGCGTGGGGTCCTCCACGGGCTGCAGTGTCGATACTTGCTCCCGCGTGGTCCTCCATGGGAGGATCTGGCTGGAACTGTCTGTCCGACACAGGGGAACCCCCTGGTGTCTTCTCACAGAGGCCACTCCTGCAGCCCCTGCCCCCGCTACGAAAACCCAATAGACAGGTTTACTGGAAATAGGCAAATTCTGGAGTAGCAACAGAGGAAACCCTCAGAGTCTAGACTGGTGCCTTAAAACAGGCCCAGAGTCTCTTTGTATGTGCTCTGAATGACCTCGGTGTGGATGGGACCAAAAAAGACCAATTTGTGATATGCTTTAAAAAGTATTCTGTTGTACCATACATTTACACTGTAGCTGTATGTAGCTACACATTAAACTGAGTTATATAAACTTGTTATAGTCATCAACAGACATTTCTTAGGGCACAACTATCCCATTAGAGATACCTAAAATTCCTGTGCCTTGATTATCAAGGGAGAACAGATGACTTTCTCAGATGTAGACATCTAGAGTTAGCGAGATGAATTACAGGTTGACAGCCAGCAATATAGGTGATGATCATGACCTCATGGGTATATGAAGGCCCACTGGGGACTAGGACTATCCATATAAATGTTTTTGAAAGGTACCTGGCCTCTATCAGCAGATAGTCAGCTGTAAATTCCCTTTAAAATCATGACATAAGGAATTTTCTTGGTTTAGGGTTCGATTGGCAGCTCCATGTATTTGGATCAAATTACCAGAAATGTTGTTTTCTGTAAGAAAATGCTGCTGATAATATTACAGCACCAGTCAGTCTTGAACTGTCAAAGCTAACGTAGATGCTCTCTTCCACAGAGTCAACACTTTGGGGAAGTGACCTTCCTAGGTGTAAGCAAAACTCATCCCGTATGAGTAACAATCTCCCAAAAAGCCATTTACGCTCTTCTTTGGATCAACAATGTCCCAAAGTTTTATGATTATGGATGTTTCTCTTTAATCCCCAAGAATGCCAAGATCTAAAGCACTATTTCCCTTTATTTTCACACTGCCTGTTCCTCAGCAAATGCAAGATTTGTGTGGAATTGATGTCCCTTGCTGTAAAATGATTCAATTTCTCTCAGAGGAACACGAAGACATATGGGGCCTCGTTGAGCATGTTCTCTTTTAGCAGACTTGCAAAGCCATGAAGATTGTTTTCAGTTTGTCTTCGCTGAAGCTCTTAAACACATCAGAGCAAAGGTAATTATAGCTGTGAAGCTCTGGTGAGTTGTATCTGTCTTTTGTTTAGCCAAACAAGTGAATTTCTACAGTTCACAAAGAACAACTGTATTAGAAAACTACCCCTCTGGCTACTTCATTTCCTATCACACCTGCCAGCTCCTGACACTTCACCCTGTCCAGATTGTTCAGTGGTTATTAAAAAAATAAGACTTAATTTCTTTCCCAGATATGATATGCCATTTCTGTGAAGGATCTTGTACCTCTGACATTTTAATTAGAGGGCTGAAACATCAGCATCCGACCTTTACTCTGCAAAGATGGAAAACTTTCAGCCTCTCACTTTCTGCTTTTGCTTCTTGCTCATCCTTTCCACATAAGAAAAACTTCTATCATATTCATGGCCGTTGCTAGAACCACGAATAACACCAAAAATGGGATTTTGCAGCCTAAGCATAGCCATCCTTGTCTTTTGAGGTGACCTAGACTATCTGAGACATTTTCATGGGGCTTGAAACAAAAGCTGCAGGAGACACTTGCCTTCTGAAGGTAGAGTGGGAGGTCAGCAAGCTATCCTAGAGCATCTCAGGTAGTGACAAACTATATTTTGGCACCTGAAGCTCTCACTAGTGTTCAGCTACAGGTCTATGATGCTTTTTGCTCCATATCAGATTTGGTTTGCACCCTCCACCCACAACTTTTAGGCTCCACTGGTCTGTTCCACATATTCTGTCCTCGCACAAGCTGAGTCCTTAACTGAATTACA
>NW_009223938.1:1009-5905 GCF_000690835.1 Fulmarus glacialis | reverse complement strand
GGAATGCCTAAAGGTGCTCAGAATAAAGAATACGCTGTGCTAATATTTGCTGAAGATGGAGCAAGAACACAGAACTCCCCACTCACTGCTCTGGGCTACAGGAGGGCTTGTGTAGACCATGATTTGCCAAGAAAGGTTGGACTGGATGATCCTTGAGGTCCCTTCCAACCCGGTATTCTATGATTGTATGATTCTATGATTAATTGCCAAGGAGAGCAAGGGATGGGAACAGGTCCTCCACCAAGAGAGCAGCAGGGATGAGATGGCTCATTGGATCCCGACACCAGAATAGCAATTCCTTTCCCCAGTCACAGCACACTTGCATCCACTAAGACCCAGGTCACCTAATACATGTGCAGTCTGTACGTCTGTCATCACAGCTTCCCATCTCACCTCTGGTACCTTCCAGTGCCAGCACCTGAGGGAAATTCCTGGGTTGGGCAGTTTTGGAAACAACTATAAAAGAAATAACATCCACTCACATTGGTATTGGTGTGTTACTGTAACTTTAATAGCATCACTTGTCACTAGTCAGTTTGCTCTAACGTTACAAAAAACCTCCGGTACGGAATAATAACTGCATTCTAAGGGTACACATGTAAAATTTCTATCTGAAATGTGAATGCAATAGAAATTTTTCCATCGCTATGAAATGAGATATCATAATTTAAGATTATTTTGGAGCATGAGGTTGACTTTTTAATTAAATAATAACACACAGAGATGAAAGTCCAGCTAATTCCAGTGAAACATCCCAAATATATCTTTCTGTCTAACCTGTTCAATAAGAAAGAAACATCTATTCTTATATTTTTTGTTAAAATATTTTCTTTAAATCCTTTCCTTGTTGTGTCACTTGGACATAGCATTCTTTTCAGTTTGAGCAACGAGATATATTTTCTCCAGGCACTAATATCTCTCTTTATTACTTTCCTCATTATTTGATTTACTGCAATTATTATGCCATCCATCTAGTGGGTTTCCTTGGATGATCTTCTTTGAATATTTGCACACAGCAATCCTAAAATAGATGAAGATGCATAGTGGCCTGTATGTAGAACACACAGAAAGTAGCAGGCAGGGATCATTTATGAAATCTAATTTAACAGTACGCTGGTTAATGTTTGGATGCTGCCTGTTTCTGTTCTGCTCATTGCAGTCTGTTGTTTTTCATGAAGTAGTTGCTTAGAATCTGCAATGCAGTAAGAGTCATTTTCACTTGACTGCTATTTTCTTGACTTTTTTAAAAATCTCAACACAATTCTCTCCATATATATATATGGAAAATATTCCTAGTATTCTTTTTAGAGCACAATTTAGAGGTGTTAATTGTTATATGTATCTGGAGACATTACAGAAATTAGTACACTAAGGGGATCAGATAAACATTTTTGGCAGAAAGAATCCACTGAAGACACAGAACAGTTTTGAGATTCATATTATTCGAATCATGCCCTCAAATGAACCATTGCAATGAGTTTTCTGATGGCACAGCATGCAAAATAGTTCTTGCCCCCAAACGATGCTAAGTTATTTCACAGCATGGAAACCACACCAGTCTGTTGTACTGTCTAAATGTGAATGATTTACAAACATAAATAATGAATTATTCTCTGTTTTGTCAACTTATGGCATATACTGACTCTGATTACAATAACACTATGGTAAAAGATGATAGATTGTTTCTTTACTGAGAATGTAATCACTTCCATTGCTTTACAAAAGAAAAACACAACCCCATGCTTTAGTTCCTACTAGCTTTTACTCTAAAAGCTAAATATTAAAAACAAGTTACCAAAATGAAGTAATTCAATGAAGCAATTATTTCTGTTTACATACATTAAGTGAAGCCTCTAGGGTGCTTTAAGCTTGCAATCCTCTTGAGGATTCAATGACATTCAGCAGAGGAATGTGACAGAGTAGGAGACGCAACTTTGCACAAAGGGAAGGCATTAGAAGAGTGGTTCATTTAAGATACCTCTCAACACAAGTATTTTCTACTTTTCACAGATGCTCAACTGCTCACTAAATAGTGTGATCCTTTTGGCTATAGGACACTTCAATAAAATTAAAGTGCCATATTCTAGCACTATGAAGTCCGTAGAACAAGCAAGGAGACTATGGGGGAGAGTCAGACCACCTTCTTCAGTTGACCGACTTGGGTGATGCAGTGAACTGAAAATAGGTATCTGGAGCTAGTAGGGTGATTCAAAGTGAATTACCTAAATGACCACTTAAGTTTCCTGCACACTCATTAGAGAGACTTTGGTTTCAGACTGATGACTTTGAAGTTTAAGAACAGTGCTTAAAGCTGGCCAATGAGATATATAGCAAAGTGTCGGATCATTTGTTCCCTTTAAAGGGAGAAAAAAATGGCCACATAACAGTTTGCCTCCTTCCACTGAGGATTCAGAGTGTCAGGTCCTCTTTAAAAAGCACCTGCATACACAGACAAGGAGCAGCAGAACAGCTTGTGAAAGAGCTCAAGGCCAACAACACTAATCCACTATGGATAAAATATATCTGCAATCAAAAGAAATTCAAATCTCTAGTCACCCATTCTTCAAAGCCTATTATATAAAGGTGGAAGGGGTAGGAATGTTGCTCTTCACCCTTCTCCCTGAGCCTGGGGGACTCTGCAACCAAGAATGCAAGAGTCATAGCACAGAAGGAAAGCAAATGAGAAACTGTGGACGCAGTCTAGTAGGTAGGGCAACGAGCCAGAAGAGAGAGGATATGAACAATTTAAAGATAGAAGGCCTTTATTAACTTTGTTTTGCCCATGCACTCCCCAAAAGAAGTTACTGCAATAAAATTCCTTCATTTATTCCCACAAAGCCTGACAATGCTTCTAAATAGGACACCATACACTTCAGTAGGGATTTGTCTGTGTAGCTTCTGTTATATGTTTCACGCTGAAGGATTACACTTGTTTCCTGCAAATGCGACTGTTATTAGTGTGCAAAGGGGTGAACGAACAGATGGGAGAACAATAAATGGAGAAGTAGAGAGGATTCCTTTAAAAACCCAGAGATCCCGAGGGATTATTTGCGGAGTTAATTTATTTTCGACAATAAAGGATGATGATTAAGCAGAATTGACAGATAATGAGAGTTAGAAAGAGAGAGTTAGAGACTTAGTTCACTTGAATTCAAGTGGAAATTAAATGTGAAACTGAATTTAAAATGACATTATGAGGTGAAAATTGGAAGAATATTTGGTACAAGTATCACCCAACTCCTATTGTTCCATCCATGCTAATCTCTACTTTTAGTTTGAGAAATAAAACTTACAAGCTACTGTATTACAGATTGAGCAGGCAACAGGGACTGGATCCAACATAACTACAAATACTTACCTGCATGTGACCCTAATTATTTCTAAAATTTATTCATTAAATGTGTGGATATGGCAAACTCAGGCAAACATATAAAAAGTGTATTGCACTGTGTAAAGCAGGCACAAAATGTGTTGCTTGGTCTATATAAAAAACAATTTATCCCTTGAATGTTCTTCTAAAATATCTGTAGGAGAAAGTTCTAACATGGGATATTTGGATATACACATGGTCCTGAATTTAGAAGAAGGCAAGTTACAAAAAAAATCTAAATAAAGTGTTTCTAATTCACCATAAAGCCAGAAAATTGTAGGAAAGACTATAATTGGCCCAAAGTACTATTGGGCCAATAACATGAGCAATTGAATAGCAAACTGTATATAAACTGTTAAAACCTGGACAAAGATAATGTTGTGCCAGACAAAATATTAAATGAAATATTGTAAAGGCATGAAATAGGAAATAATGTTTTCCTTTCTCTCGTGGCTTCAACAACATTTTCAACATGACCTGATAGTCCAAATTTAATTAGAAAAAATAATTAAATACATTAGTCAACTTTCTGAAGTCCAATATATTTGCTAGTGTACAGAATCCTGCACAAGCACTGCATGTGGATAGCTTCAAAAAGTCTAACTTCATTCCATAGTTAATCACTAACTTCATCTTGAACAGTAAAATTGCAACAGTTTTATCCCCTAAGCTCAGTATTTTGTAAGACATATATAAACCTGGATGTTTATTTTTTTAAGTTTGTGAAACAACAAAGAGAGAGAGAAAATGTGAAGAGAACAAATTTTTCAGCTGAAAAAAATTTTTGAAATCTCAGAAGTTATATTTAAGTAAACTCTATGAAAACTTGCAAGATTCAAAGTACACTCTGGGTGATAGTGGAATGGAAATGACTGTGCGGTAAAGAATATAGCAGTAGCTGAAATAAGTAGGATCAACACTGTCTCCCACAGCATTCTCCTAGAGAAGCTGGCAGCTCATGGCTTAGACAAGTGTACTCTTCACTGGGTGAAGGTGTACTCTTCACGAGCCCAGAGAGTTGTGGTGAATGGAATTAAATCCAGTTGGCGGCTGGTCACGAGCGGTGTTCCCCAGGGCTCAGTTTTGGGGCCGGTCCTGTTCAATATCTTTATCAGTGATCTGGATGAGGGGATCGAGTGCTCCCTCAGTAAGTTTGCAGATGACACCAAGCTGGGCAGGACTGTTGATCTGCTCAAGGGTAGGAAGGCTCTGCAGAGGGACCTGGACAGGCTGGATGGATGGGCCGAGGGCAATTGTGTGAGGTTCAGCAAGGCCAAGTGCCCGGTCCTGCACTTGAGTCACAACAACCCCATGCAATGCTACAGGCTTGGGGAAGAGTGGCTGGAAAGCTGCCCAGAGGAAAAGGCCCTGGGGGTGCTGGTTGACAGCCGGCTGAACATGAGCCGGCAGTGTGCCCAGGTGCCCAAGAAGGCCAATGGCATCCTGGCTTGTATCCAAAATAGCCATCAGGAGTAGGGAGGTGATCATGCCCCTGTACTCGGCCCTGGTGAGGCCACACCTTGAAT
>NW_009223938.1:0-633 GCF_000690835.1 Fulmarus glacialis | reverse complement strand
TAGGGACATGGTTTAGTGGGCATGGTGGTGTTGGGTTAACAGTTGGACTTGATGATCTTAGAGGTTTTTTCCAACCTTAATGATTCTATGAAACAGACTATCTAGACAAGTATCTTGTCCCTGGCACTGGACGAGTAGCAGGTGTCGAGAAGGACTACAATCAGGAAAGAGTAATATGAGACTTCCTAGTACATTTTCTCGTCATGCAGCAGACTGTGCCTCAAGAGCTGTCTAATCCACAGCTATTGTGTTTTTATTTAATGCCTACTGATGCCTTTTCCCTCCATGACTTCAAAAAACATGTTTTGAACCTATATTAAACTTTTAACCTCTGCACATCCAAGGAAAGTTTTGTAATGTAACCTGCGAGAAGTGCCTCCTCCTGCTTCGAGTCTGTATTTTGATAGTTTTAATTCGTGTAGTCTGTTTCTTGTGGAAAGGACAAGGGAACAATCAATCCTTATTCATCTTCTTTCTGCTGTTTATCTATCAAATGGCTTCTCAGTTATCTCATCATAGCTGAAGTGCCCTAGTCCATTTAGTGGTTATGCAGCAAAAGGCCCATCCACACTTTTGACCCTCCATGTCATCTTTCCAGTTGGGATGTGTTTCTTCTGAGAAGTAGGGAACATA
>NW_009223937.1:0-559 GCF_000690835.1 Fulmarus glacialis | reverse complement strand
TCTGTACCAGGAGAGGCCCAGGGCTCTGCATCACCCTCACTCACTTCGGATGACCATGAGATCCAGCCTGCACAGATGAGGACCTCCTAGACTCTTAGGCCAGCAATGGTGAGAAAGAAAGCCCTTTGCAGCCTAAGGTGTAGGAGAAAAAAAGCCCTTTGCAGCCTAAGGTGTAGACAAGTCATTCCTATAGTCTACCTTTATGCTGGCTCAAAACACACAGGTAATCACAATATTATTTCCCATGAAATGGATGTGAAAATGGCACTGTGAACCCAAGCAAAGCCCACCTAGACCTTCACTGTTCACATACAAAAGCAGAGGAGGGCTACAGTGGGAAGAAGAAATCCTGCCCCTCATCTCCCTTGTCTGCCTCTCCTGTCCTGAGGTTTCCTCTTGCAGAGGTAGCCTGGGACTGAGGTGAGAGCAATCCCCTTTCTCTCTGGGACATGTCAGTATGTTGTGGTTTAACCTGGCACGCAGCCAAACATCACACAGCCACTCGCTCACTCCCCTCCCCCCCCTTCCCCCCACCTGCAGTGGGTTTACCTCTGCCCTT
>NW_009223936.1:1106-21604 GCF_000690835.1 Fulmarus glacialis | reverse complement strand
CCTGGGATGGGGCACAGCAGGCTGGAACATCAGGCCAAGCCCGGCAGCCCGCCCTGCGGATGGACTGTAGCGGGTGCAAGGCTGTGCTGCGTGGCTGGTTCCCCTGGTAGGGATGCTCTCTAGTTGCATCAGGAACTGGCCGTGTTCCCCTGCGTTGTGCTTCAGTTGGCGAGGCAGAGGCGTAAGTCTTGAATGTGCAGATTGAGGAGGTCTGGCTCCAGCTGCAGTCTGCCTCCTGATCCATAACCCTGGGTGCAGCCGGCTGGATGTGGACGCGGGAGCCCCATCAGTCCCCATGGGGACTGATGATGTGATCTCTTGCCACGTAAGCCTTGCCACGTAAGGAATTGTGCAGTAGGAGAGAAGAAATTTGAGGAGCCTGCAGTTTGCAGGTTTGGTTTTTTTGGGATATATGATAGGCCTTTAATGAAATGCTGCTGGGGCTTGTTCTTCTTCCTGGTCCTGTTGGTGACAAAGTGATGCTGCTCAGTGGCTGGCAATTCGAGGGCTCCATCCTCATTTGGACTTCTTGCTTTTCCTGACCTATACCATGAGAAGCTCCAGTGAAGGAAAAACATCCTGCCCAGGGATATTGGCAAAGGGAATGAGGTTCTAACAAGCAAATAAAAAAGCCTGCATATACTGTGTGCTGTGAAAATGCTGGTATTCGTGGTTCCCTTTCAGGAGGTGGTATCAGTCCACCATACACCTCAGCATTGTGTTATTATTTGGGTCTGCTCCATCTTTCATAACCATTGGCTTGTGTTGGCATTTACTGCTTTATGCTGATAAATAAAATGCTGCGTTTAGGGGTGGAGAGAGGGATGGTCAGTCCAACTGAAATACATGATAAGGTGTTTATTTTTTTAAAACTAAGGCACATCACCCATTTTCTGCTGCTCTGTCAGTGCTTGCCTTGAAATGGGGGTCTTACAGAGATGCATTCAAAGGGGAGGAACTGTAGCTGCAAGGTCTGGTTTGCCAATGGTTTTTAGTATCAACCTTTATGCGAACAGCACCATACTGCTCCTGTAAGCCCTGCTTTTGCAGGGTACCAAGGCACTTATTTTTACAGAGAGGATGCATTTATCTTGCTGAAGGTCACATGAAAATGCACGGGGCTGTTCTTTACTTGTTGCTACCTTGAAAGCAAAACACGCCTGAAAGGAGATGATATTGTCAACTAGCGCTGGGAAGCTAAGCCCAGACTTGCCCCACGTAAGTGTAGATGCTCAGCAAAGGCGTCGAAGCTAGAAACTTAGTTGTCGAAGCTCTATTGACTTTTCGGCAAGATAGTTTTTAGGTGGGCTGTGTTGCTCTCTGGAGATGTCCCGTTTCCAGTGATTTCAGATGGAGCCGGGAGGGACAGTGCTCCTAATGCTAAATAGTTAAGAGCTCGCTGGGCTGAATCTGGACTTAATGAATCCTGTACTTTAGTAAAATTTCAAGCAAGTACAGCAAAGTATTTCAGAAACTGTAAGGGAACCCAGCATTACAAACAGTCCTTGGGAGGGCAGCGGTCAACGGGGAACCCACAAACATGAAGCACCCGATTTAAAATCACATGCTGAGTGGGGGCATGGTGTGGACTAAGCTCCTGGTTCCCAGCTCTCTCTTCTAGCTGCCGGCCCATGTTCCCCGTCTGCTTTTCTCCAGCACGGAAACCTGTTTGCTCTGAATGTATGGTTTTATTTGTTTACTTATTTATTTACTCTTTCTTCTCTAGGCTTCTGGGCCGATCGAACACCAGTTCATGAAGCAGCCAGGCGGGGAGAAATCCTGCAGCTGCAGCAGCTGATAGAGAGCGGAGCCTGCGTCAACGCGGTCACCTATGACTCTATCACCCCGTTGCACGAGGCGAGCCTGCGAGGGCAAACGCAGTGTGTCAAGCTCCTGCTGGCTGCAGGGGCCCAGGTGTGTGTTCGGGTCTGATCCGGCTGGGAACATCATCTTGATGTCTGAAGTTATTTTTGGGATCTGGATTCTCCCCATCTAGTTCTAGGCTCTTCTTCATCACCCTGGGCTTTCTTGAGAGTCAGTAGAAGATGGCAGGCATCTTCAGAGGGTGTTTGAGCTTGATGAGGACTTAAAAAACTGTGTGGAAGTATTTCTCTCTCTGTCTCTCCACCTCTCTCCTCGCTGACTATCAACAGAGCCCGGGGTGACTAGAAATCTAATTTAGATGACCCTTTGTATCTAAAGCTAGCTGGGTTGAATCAAGGGGTCAGAAGGGGACAAGGGGACATGTAGCTTCCAGAAGGGATTTATATTTATCCTTTTGTTTCTCCTTCTATTTCTTTAATTTTATTATGGAAACAAAAATCAGTTAAACAGAGTCTTTGGATATAGCTGGCGACGACTGTCTTCAACGGCTTGTGACTTCTCACTCGCTGAAGACAGCTGTCCTCGGAGCAAAGCCGATGAAGTGGAGCATGCGTGCGCTCCGCGGTCCTTCTCAGTGCAAAGTCAGCCAGCTTGGCTGAGTCCGCTGGTGAAGCTGAGCATTGCACTAAAGCAGACGAGGAATTGCGTTGTGTTATTCAGCTGCAACGCTTGTAACCTTCAGCAGGAAAGCAGTAGAAAAATACAACGATGGAAATAACAGCCTAAACTTGTGACATTAATGTACGTCTGTGCCCTGAGTGATGGGAACAGTGCGAGCCAGGTTGCTGGCTGTAGCAACCAACTCTTTTCCTGAGTCCAGACTATTTCTGGAGTTAAAAGAAGTGAAAACATAGGCAAGAGGGTACTGTCACACAGCAGCCTGTGGGTACCTAACATTTTTTTTCTACCTTGAAGGTGGATGCCAGGAATATCGACGGCAGCACTCCGCTCTGCGATGCCTGTGCCTCGGGTAGCATAGAGTGTGTGAAAGTGCTGCTGTCCCACGGAGCCAAGGTGAACCCTCCCCTTTACACAGCGTCTCCTCTCCACGAAGCCTGCATGAATGGTAAGCCCACGTGGTCTTATCTTTGCATGGTTATTTGCAGCTTGGGAAAAAAACCAAGAAAAACAGCTGCCAAGTATCTTAAATTGACCGTAAGCTGTTGTTGCTCATCAGACCATTACAGCTTGCAAATATATCAGCCTTACATGGGCACAGCTCCCTTTGAACGCAGAAAGCAAAGCACTGTGATATCAGATGAATAAAGCCATCCCTTGTGTTGGCTGCTTTTATCCCACATGACGGACATGGGATAAGATGTTAGGCAGATAAAGCACCAGCTTGTTGATGCTCTATTAGAAAACCTTGAGCCAAACCAGTAGCTTTGCTCTTGCGAGCAGAGGGGAGTTTGCATCCTTTCCCTCTGATCCAGGTTGAGATGGGATACATTTTTCTGATTAAGACACGAGACCATCTTAATCAGGTGGTCCTGTCCCAGATCCCTCCTGAGGGGGTTGTTCAGAGCTGACGGATGAAGCTGTCAGGTGGGAAGAAAGTGGCAGGGACTGTTGGGCAGCCTTGCTGCCTGTACTGCTCCTTGTCCCTCTCTCAGCCTTTTCCAGTGAAGGGTCTGTCCAGGGGATAAGAGAAAACTACAGGGGCCGAAATAATGTTCCAGCTGGCACATGTCAGCTGCTCTCTGCTCCCCCTGTCCTCTACTCAAGCCTCTCCTGGCTGTTTGGATCTGGGTTATGGAGCAAGAGCAAGTATCAGGGGTGGCTGTGACAGCAGCAAAGGCGGGGAGAGCGGCAGAGGGAGATTTGAGTCTAATTCCAACCTTTTTCAATAGCAGGAAAGCCAGGATGTGAGGGCAGCAATGTTCCCATTAGATGATCATGACCGAATCTCTTAATAATTTTGTGTCTCAGTTTCCTCTTTATAAGATGTAATACCTCCTCTCTCATCCCCTTCACTGTTCTTGTTATATGCTGTCCTGGACAGAGTTTCCCTTCAACTATGAAGGCTGTGGGAGACAGCATTTTTGATAAACAGGTAGTTACTTAAATACGAAGCTGTGAGCTCTTGCTTAGCTTTTCCTTGTTAAGCCTTTTTCCTAAGGCTCGTTGATGATGATGGCCCGCTTTCTGTTAAGTTGTATTATTAGCATTGGAAAAAGTAAAGCTGGAGTGGTCTTGAAGGTCATCTAATCCACCCAGGGCAGGATCAGCAATACAACCAGCTCCATGAACAACAGGTAATTTAGTGTAAACCCTTGAATTCAGGTTTGTTTGACCTGACTCCCTGCGAGACCTGTTAGCTCTAGTTCAGTGCTGTGCAGATGTGACTCTATTTCTTGTGCCCTGGTCTCAGTCTTGATCCTACAGCGTATTGTGTTGGTTCACAAGCATTTCTATTTTGCGTCCCCAAAATTTGTCACCCCAAATATTGAACCGGCTGTTTGTGGGTCAAGCTGATCTCAGCATGCCATATGCTCCCGTTTGAGCTGGATTCTGTCTTTTGACTCAGATCCTCCCTTTCTAAAGGTAGCTCAGAGTGCGTGCAACTCCTCATTGAGGTCGGTGCAAACTTGGAGGCTCACGACTGCCATTTCGGGACGCCCCTACACGTGGCCTGTGCCAGGGAGCATCTGGACTGCGCAAAGTTGCTGCTCAAGGCAGGTATGGCAGTCACAGGCTTTGCTTCTGGGTGGGCAGGAGGTGGTGGTGTCTCTGCACAGCGTTTCCCTCGGTGTTCCGCAGCGGCGTTCTTGTCGAAGAGCTTATTCATTCACAGCATAATATAGATGACAAAGGTGAAAGGTTTTCCTTTACCTGAGCAAAGCTTAATGCTTAAGCATTTTTTCAGCGTATGCTTGTCAATATCCAGTTTGTGATGTTCCCAGTGACATTCCCATTCTCTTATTTTAATAAAATTCAGAACTCTTCAGCCCCCTAGAACAAAGTTTCAACTTCTTCCGAAAAATGGTATCAACTGGTAGGCATGCATTCTGCTTTGGTAGCACAGTCGGTTTTGGATAGGTGTTCGGGATAGATGTTAGGGTTTGATGCTGTACAGAAAACTAGTGATGAAGTCACTTCATACATCAGGGAGATCTGGTTAGTGTTATGCCCAGGTGAGTTTGCTAGATGTTCAAGTCAACATTCTGTGCTTGGTTTCACATCCCAGTTTTCTTGCTGCTAACTTTGGAGGAATTTGGAGTTGGACTTCTTGTCTTTGCCTGTGCTTACCAGGAGGAGGTTTGGCCCGGGGGTGGGGATTTGTTTTATTGAACATTAGTTGTCTAAAAATTACACATCTAAGCTAGTTTCTTTCCAACCGCTCCGGTTCCCATCTTGGGCACACATTACTTGATTCCCCAGAAATGCCTGTTTCTCCTTGTTAATTATAAGGGCAGTTCAGTGTGGTGACACATATCTAAAAGACAGTTGTTTGAATTCAGTGAGGTTCAATCTCACCTCTGCTGAGCAAGTCAGTTGATAAAATGCAGGCAGTTGTGGGGGAATTGGAAGGACCTTTTGCTGTCAGCTTATAAAAGCCAAACTTTCTTAGCAAAAATATTTGTTACTAAAACTTGATGCTGCAGTAGTGTCTGATGGTGAGCTGCCACATCTCATGGGTCTAGGGTATTTCTGTTAGCAAAGATGTCACTGTTTGTCTTGAGTGGGAGCACTTCATTGAGATGACTGGGAAGCAATTCTGAATGTCACACTCAGCTTATTTACCCAGTAACATGGATTAAAATCCTTTCTCTGCAAGGAAAACATAAAGCCAGAGAAGAAAACTCATGCGCTGCCAGCATCGAGAACTTGTTCAGCAGTTTGGTTTCCTGTTTGTGCTGTTTTGTTTGGATCTTGTTCTAGCTGCTCATGCATGTTTTAACAGCATTTTTTTCTCCAGTCAAACCACTCCTTACGTTTGGGTCAAGTGAGGCTTTCATGAACACGTTTGTTTTTCTTTCTGGTCTCAGGGGCAAATGTGAATGCTGCTAAACTTCACGAGACAGCCCTCCATCACGCAGCAAAAGTGAAAAACGTAGATCTGGTGGAGATGCTGATTGAATTTGGAGGAAACATTTATGCAAGGGACAACCGAGGAAAGAAGCCATCGGATTACACCTGGAGCAGTAGTCCCACAGCAAAGTGCTTTGAGTACTATGAAAGTAAGTGAGATATGATCCCCTGCCCCAGGAATTCAGTGACTGCCAACTCCATTGCACCACATCGTGATTCTCAGTCCACTTTAATTTGTAGATCCCTGATCATCTTCCTGTGAAGGTATAGAGTTCTTGGTGGCAAATGTATGCCAGCTGGCTGTAGGCTAGCTCTGCTTAATTGTGGTTGAATGACAGTGGTAAGATGGTTCAAATCATGCCCTCGCTGAATTCAGGTCCCTCTCGTGTCAGCATCAGCGTTTATGCTTTGGTGCATTAAGTCAGGACAAGGAAATCGCCCAGTTGAAAACTCATTTTATTTGGGGCAGGGAACGTGTTAAACTTTAGCTGCACTGGCTATCTGATTTTGGAGGAGACATTTAACTGAGGTTTGAGGATGGCTTTAAGGGAATCTTTGTCTTGGTTACCCTTAGAGGAGTAATTCACAGACCTTTCCAAGCATTTGCAGACTGCTTCTGCACTAGATGATCCTAAACATCATAGAATCACAGAATGGTTTGGGTTGGAAGGGACCTTTAAAGACCATCTAGTCCCATCCCCCCGCCATGGTCAGGGACATCTTGCACTAGATCAGGTTGCTCAGAGCCCCGTCCAACCTGACCTTGAACACTTCCAGTGATGGGGCATCCACAACTTTTCTGGGCAACCTGTTCCACTGTCTCAGCACCCTGATCATAAAAAAATTCTTCTGTATAGAAAGAAAAAATTCTTCCTTATAGAAGAATAAAGTATTTTCTGGCTTTGCAATCCTTTGTGTGGTGAGCACCTTATAGCCCCTTCTCCCTCTGACTTCTCCCTGTACAGTCTCTCCTCCAAGTTATTCATTGCTCTCTTTTCTTAGAGAACAGTGAAGTGTGCTGGTCTGGCTGCAGCTGAGCTGGCTGAAGAGATTGAATCCTACATGCCCATAAATACTCCTCATATCTCGCCAGAGTTTACTGCCCACTAAACCCAGCTGTCAGAACTGCACGTGTAGTTGCTTTTCGACACAGGACTGTTGTAACAGTACTGTGCTAGCTTTAATAGTATTTTTTTTCCTTTTGATTTGTATCATTAAATTTGGGACTAGATCCAGAACGGATGCAGATCTTGGAGGCTGGTGATTGCAGAGGCTGTGGGGGTAGGGATAGCAGCTTCTTAGGACTGACTACTTCCAGAGCAATGTGCCCGATTGTAACTCTGCATCCATGCATGAGCATCAACACCCGATGTCGAGGCTGCAGGCTGCAGATTGGGGGCTGTCTGGAAGGGGCTTGGGGAATTTTATTGGAGCTCTCAGCAGAGTGCTGAGAAAAAACGCAGTCCTTAGATGGAGAAACGGAGCGGTAGAGAAATGTTGGAAGTAGGTTTTGTCCCTATATACAGTGTTATTGAGTTTTAATACAGCATTGCTAAGGGAAATCTGAAAGTCTTGGATAGCCTCAGTGGATCAGAGCAGGTGATCCAGTGGGCACCGTTGGCCTTTGGGGGATGCAGGCGAGGAAGGGAGCAGGGACAAGCACGCTGCAGCTGTGCTCACTGTTTGTGGTGGATTTGCATCGGGATGAGCTTGAGAGAGCACGCCCGTGGTTCTGCAGTACCTTCCTTGGGCCCGGGTGCTGTGGGAGGTCGAGCGCTCGTAAGCAGAGCCAGGCTTGTGATCACGGTGGGGCGATGCCAGGCATCACCCTCCTGGGAGGTCTGTGCTCTGCGGGAAGATCAGCCGTCTGCTGAGCTGCAGCCCTAACTTTGGATCCTCTTTTCTCGTTTTAGAAACGCCTCTGAGTTTGTCGCAGCTTTGCAGAGTTACAGTGAGGAAAGCTGCCGGGCAGCGAGCACTGGAGAAGATTTCCAAGCTAAATATTCCTCCGCGATTAATCCAGTACCTGTCCTACAACTGACAGGGGCGAAGGTGGCCGGGAAGGACGATATCTTTAGTTCCCGCATTATGAAGTATCTGTCTTTTTCTCTTCTACCTCCCTCCAAGAAACTAATTTTAATTTAAGCAAACTGATGTAAATAGTATTTATGAGGCAGCACTTCCTCTTCTCTGTGGGCAAAGACAGGCTCAGGCGACGTGTAGCACTGGCTTGAAGTCGTAACCTCTCCTGGGGTGATCTGTTAGACTGTCACTGTGTTCGAGGCTGTAGCGCTCGCTCTTTGAGCGGGATTAATCTTGCCTAATTTTACCTGTCTCTAGCCTAAAGGCATCTCCATATGATCTAGCCAGGCTCCCTTTGCAGTCAGTGAAGAGAAATAGATACTTCTGGAGCATGATTCATCTGTCCTGTTTTAGATGCTCGTGCTGGGATGATACAGTATGCCTCGGGAGCGCCTGTCTCTGCTGACTGCAAAGGGATTTAGAGGTGATACCCTCGGATACGGACGTCCGTGTTTCTGCAGTGGGAGCGCTGGATCCCACCTCTGTGTTAATAACTCAAGTGACAACTATCTAATGCCAAGGGACAAGGCTCGAGAGACCTGCGTGCTCTAGCTGGAGGCAAATTAAGTCCCCAGCAAGCTCAGGTCTAATTAGAGGCACTGCAACCGGTTACTGACTTTCCATGAACTTCAACGGGCTTTGGCTCAACACCAGCAGTGAGGACAAACTGCTGCCAGATCAGGGTTGACTTTGCCCATGCTCCTTCCTCGCTGAAGGTGAGCCAGCTCTTACTGTAGTGTTCCTCTAGGGTATCACCATGTCTAATTTTCAAGCCCAAGCAGGAAGCAGGTCTCTCTGCACTTCCAAGGATGCTTTCCTCCAGATGGCTGGTCCCAAAGAATATTTCTCCACTTGCTCTGAGCTACTGTGGCTACTCTGTTGGTTTTATGTGCAATAAGTGGCAGAGCTGCTGCCCGGTGGTCCCTGAAGTATGGCGAGGGCATGTCCCTTGTGTAGTGGTGCAGCAGATCCCTGCGGTGTATACCCACACGTGAAAGGCAATAGGAGGGCTGGGCTCTGCCTTGGTTTTTGAGATTTTTATTTTTATTTTTCCTGCTCTGAGTTTCTCTCTCAAGGCTGGACCTCTCCAGAGGTTGGCAGTGGGAGCCAGCCCTGAGCCATGGGCTGCTGCGTGTTATGCTCGAATCCTTTGGCTTCAGCAGGCGCGACTGCAGCTTTGTCCATTGGTGATTTAAACCTTCGGGGTGACATTTGTATGAGCAGAGCCAAAATTGTCATCTACCTTCCAGAAGAGACGTTACGTGTTGTCTGAAGGCAGTAACCTACAGGATACGTAGTGCTAAGGGAATGGAGCTCCCTGATGCCCCCATGGCAAGTCTTAGCACTGTGATGAGAACAAATTCCTCCTCTGAATGACAGCAAATGTTACGAAATCCTCTAACGTGGCATCGAGCTAAGTCAGGGCTCTCAACATCCTTCGTGCTGTGAACTAACACTTGAGAGCAAACGGTCGCTTGCCTGCTGCCTGCAAGATCTCGTGCTCCCCCAGCCAACACGATGGGGCTCAGCCTCGGGTGGGAAGCGGAAAATAGCATAAGCACAGGGTTGAAGAGCCGAGGTGGAACTGAATGCACTTTAATGGTGACCAGCAAATCACTTTGTTTTTTAATTTTTGGTTAGGTTCATTCCCCCACACCCCTTTGTTGTTGTTTTTTTTTTTTGCTCTGCGGTATGATACAGAACAGGAAGGAAAAAAATTCAAGATCCTGCTCTTTGGGGAGTTGTCTGTTTATAATTCTGATTTTTGTGTTTGAAGTATCAGAAATGTGAAATTGCCAAGAAGCTTAGGGAAGCTAGAGACTTTTGTTGTGGGATTCATCCCTGTGATTGATAGGATAAAGGTTTTGTATTGTATCTTTCAAGAAAAGCTTCCTCTGCCCAACATGCATGTGCTTACAGATAAATAGGTATTAGGAAAGTGCACCCTTTGATAACCTGGGGTGAAAACCTTTCCTCTTGGTTCAAATTCAAATCCCTTGTTAGGTTGCTTTTTTAACATTGCCTAAGCTGGTGAAATAATGAAATGGTAAAGTCCAAGTTTCCAATGTAAAAACAAAAGACTCCTCGGACAACTGAGAATAAAATTACAAGTTCCTATTTATGTCATCTTTATTTTTTCCCTCTCTTTTAAGTCATCTCTCTGGTAGGTTCTAAAGTTTGGTTATTTTTTTTTAATCTCTTTTAAGAGGTCCTGCTGATCAATGCATGCCTCCAGGAAGAACCTGCCAAGAGATTAAGCACCTCTTATTTGGTGGCAATAGCCAGACTCATTCAGTAGCAGTTTTCTGAAGACATCTGCTTCTTATGGCCATGTCTGGAGGGAGAGGTGTTCCAGGAAAGTCCTTTGAGAGCCAACGAGCTAGAAAACAACACCCGAGTCGTTCCCCGGTGTGCCGTGGTACTGAGGCAGGTGGCCGGATCATGCCGTGGCTGTTTATGACCTGATGGGTGTTTACTTGTGCGTTTCTGGGTTTCTAAACTGCAAGTGAAAACTGTGTTTGAGATTCTTTTTAATCTTTTATCCAACCTGTCTAACCCTCAGTTCTTTTAATCCTGCAAGGATTTCTCAGCTGATTGTGAAGCATCTTTTGAGCTATTATGTTTTACAGCTCAGAGTAAAGGCAAAGTAGATGCCAAATTAAACCGACGCGATGTTTTGGCTTCCCTTAACATCTCAGACTGAAATTTTTGTGGCAGTTAGCAGTTACTGCGTGAGTAGTGGCATCATCCTTGCTGCAGGTATAGTCTGGATAGCTGGGAATCACTGCAGCCGTCCCAAATTAAGAAGAAAATTAGCAGCTTTGGAGATAACATTGCCCTAACAGGGGTTGGAGGCTATGCTGGGGGTCAAATTTGGATTACAATCTCTCCTTTCCTGGTGAATTGCTGAGGGTACCTCCACTTACTAATACAAGAGGCTGTGGCAGGTCATCAGAGAGCCATCCCCAGCACTCCACTTCTGCAAACCCATTGCACTGTGTCGCCCTGCTTGACATGAGCTACAGAAGTGGATGGCTCAGGATCACCTGCAAGACATCCCAGAGGCCGTGGACGCGCTGTTCTGTATCCCATTGAACCGTACCCGTCTGTCATTGCACCATCGCATCGCAGGTATGGGTTGGGAAAGGCAGTTGTGGCTGCCCCCTGAGATTCTTCCTTCGGTTATTTTTGCACTGGTTGTGTTTTGTTTCTTACGTGTATAAGAAAGAAGGTCTCAAGAGGACCTTATCTGCTGGAAGTTTTATGCGTCCCACCTGGGTGATGTACCCTCTGGCCACGTAGGGTTGAATTCTCTCAGTTATGGCTTAAAAAACTTGGAGATCCCAAACACCCAATTCACGCTTAGTTTATAGGGTCTGGGTGCCTCTGCTGTTTCAGTGGCAGCCGAAGGACCCATGGGTTTGCAAAGAGTTTGGGAATTGCTGGGAATGAAAGAGACTGTCTAAATCCCAGGTATTAAGTGAAACGCCACAGCTGACTCTGCTTGGGTTACACCCTTTGCTTTATTTTTATGTCAGGTTCTGGCTATTATTTGACTTCCTTCACCCTTTAATCCAAATGTCAAATCAGGGTATGAATCCAAAGCAAACAAACCCAAACCCACCAGGCCAGTCCTGCTTTTATCCATCCCCTTCCCGGGCTCCCCAAACTGCAAACCCAGCTGAGCATTTCGGGCCCCCTCCCCTTTCCTGTGGGTTTCTCCACCGGCTTTGCTATGGGTCCAGCAGCACGGGGAGCGGTCTGAAATAACCCCACTGCTTCGGGGAAGCCCCGGTGAGAACAGGGCTTTGCTTTCATCCGTGAAAATCATCTTTTGGACAGTCAGCCTTGCTCCTGGGCGCTGCCGGTTACTGCTGGCCAGGCTTCTTAAGGTCGTTTTGCAAGCAGGGAGCTTGATCGTAGCAGCTTTTCTCCAACTATGTGAAGTTTGTCCAGAGAAAACAAGGTGTGACTGAAGCCGATGCCTTGGAAGAAAGCCTCGTGGCACTGAAGAATTAACTCCTTGTAATGCCAGCAGCCGTTGCTTTCCCCGGACGAGGCGGAGAGGAGCCACCCTTCCTCTCTGTGCATGAAGGAAGGATTTGTGCCGTTGGTTGCGGCTCCCCAAGTCTCAACGTAAAGAAACGGTGGCAAAGGAAGACATCAAAGACAAACAGGGTTGGTGTTTTTATTTTTTAATATCTTCAGGGGACTTTGTACAAGAGAGCAAATCCCAAGAGCTGCCCTAACCTTAGCAGCAGCAAACAAAGACCTCAGTGTCCTCTGGAAGGTGGCACCTGAAGATGAGTAATGCAGTGGTTGCATCACGTTTAGAGCAAGCATGAGCATGAAGTATCTGTTCTACCTCTTGGTTTAAAAAAAAAAAAAAACAACCACCAAACACTGAAGACCTTGAGTATTTACCTGAGCTTTCACACACCCTGTTCATCACTTCCCTCCTTTCTTAGGGGAACAAGCGATCTCGCAGGCACTTGCAAGAAGACGGTGCCTGTCCCGCACGCTTGAGCGGGAGCCAGTGTAAACTGAGTTGGGGGGGTCTCTGCTGACTTGCGCTTGCTTGAGGTCCAGCCTTGGGCAGCTCAGAGGCTGGTGAATGTCCTGTTCCCTGGCCTGGGGGCGGCCAGAGCACCGGTTGTTTTGAAATCAGGGTTTTTAAAGCCAAGGTTGTTATTTTCAAATGTAAAGCCAGCACCTAAATCCATAGCAAGGTAGCGAAGCATAAGGGAGGAAAAAAAAACCCTACTGATTTCTTAGGATCTCTGGAAACCTTGACTACTTCTATGTGGCACCTTTTAGTGCTGTTAGTTAATCCCAGGCTCTCCTCCCTGCATGCCACCGGGGACAAAAACCTCATGTGTCCTGCAAAAAAACCCCAAACTCACTTTTCCACCCAACAGCGTAGATGCAGCTTGTGCTTTGGTAGGTGCCCTATAACTGTGATACCCTGATGCTTCTCTGGGTTTAGGCGCCGAGACACCGGGCTCAGAAAGTGTTGATCTCTGTTTGGAAAGAGTACAGCACGCTACAAAGATGCTATTTGTATTTATACCGAATTGTCTGATTTTTAATGGTTCCTAGCATGCCGTGGTGGTAAGATTTGGGCAGGTGCAAGGGCGCTGGAGTGTTATTCGTGATTAAAACTCGCTCTGAAAGGTTTCATCTGTACCCGACTGTGTTTCTTCTGTAGACGGCTGTGGTCGGGGTGTGGGGTCTGCGCGGGAGCCCTGCCAGCTCCTCTTGCTTTGTCAGCCTCATCCCTAATTGCAACGAGGCTGTGGGCAGGCAGCGCGTCAGCTCATGGCTTTAGGGACCTGTGCAACCAGCTGAAATTATCCTCCTTAGGACGAACCAGCCCAGGTCTGGGCTGGATGGCCACGTCCAAAGAGTTATAGACGATGCCTCAATGTCCAAGTGGACAGGGGTGTCCTTCCAGGATCTGTACAGGGACCAATATTCTTTAATATCTTCATCAATGACATAGTGGGATTAACTTTGCGGATGCCACCAGGCTGAGTGGTGCGGTTGATTTGCTAGAGGGAAGAGATGCCATCCAGAGGGACCTTGACAGGTTTAAGGAGTGGGCCCATGCAAACCTCGTGAAGTTCAACAAGGCCAAGTGCAAGGTTCTGCACCTGGGCCAATCCCCAGTATCAACAGAGAGGAGCCCTGTGGAGAAGGACTTGGGGATACTGGTGGGTGACAAATTGGACATGAGCCAGCAACGTGGTGCTTGCAGCCCAGAAGGCCAACAATATCGCGGGCTGCATCACCAGCAGCGTGGCCAGCAGGTCGAGGGAGGGGATTCTGCCCTTCTGCTCTGCTCTGGTGAGACCCCCCTTGCAGTGCTGCGTCCAGCCCTGGGGTCCTCAGCACAGGGAAGACATGGACCTGTTGGAGCAGGTCCAGAGAAGGCCACGAAAATGATCAGGGGGATGGAACACCTCTGCTATGAGGAAAGACTGAGAGAGTTGGGGTTGTTCAGCCTGGAGAAGAGAAGGGTTCGGCGAGACCTTATTGCGGCCTTTCAGTACTTAAAGGGGCTTATAAGAAAGATGGGGAGAGACATTTTACCAGGGTCTGCAGTGACAGGACAAGGAGCAACAGTTTTAAACTGAGAGAGGGAGGTTTGGATTGGACGTAAGGAAGAAATTCTTCACTATGAGGGTGGTGAGACACTGGAGCAGGTTGCCCAGAGAGGTGGTAGATGCCCCATCCCTGGGAACATTCAAGGTCAGGTTGGACGGGGCTCTGAGCAACCTGATCTAGTGGAAGATGTCCCTGCCCATGGCAGGGGGGTTGGACTAGATGACCTTTAAAGGTCCCTTCCAACCCAAACCACTCTAGGATTCCATGATTCTATAAAAATAAGCTTGTTTTTATAGCGGTCACAGGCTTTTAGGAGCACGCTGGCTGAGATTTTTAGAAGATACTGAAATGATGAAAAACAAGCCCCGCCATGTCCCCCAAAAGTTTTAGTCCTTGTTTCCCAGGGATGCTTCCCACCTCTTGCTGAAACCTGGGGAGAAGGGCTGGGACTGGGGAAACCTCTTCCCCCCGGGCAGCAAAATCCTGGAAGAAAACGGAGGCTGGAAACAACATCCCAAAGAAATTGGGAGGAAGGTCCCTCTCTCCCCTAAGAGATGCTGTCTGGCCAACCTGCTCACCGGGTCCTTCTCGTGGACTGGAGGAGCTGGTCGGGGGGAGGAAAAGGTGCCAGTGGGTTTTTGGGGAGGTAGTTTTTGGGGAATTGGCACCGATTTGTGATGGGAGTGTGAAAAGCTTCAAAATCAGCAGGTTTTTGTTGCAGCTGGGGTTGCGGGGAGCCTCTTCCCCCCGCGGTGCCGCTTGGCGGTGCTGCTCCCCCCAGTAAGAGCAGCAAAACCTCCCCGGGGAGCGGGAAATATTTAACCGGCTGGGTTTGCACCAGCCACATTTTCGCTGGAGAAAGACAAATCCTGGAAAAGCTTTGAGAATCTGCTCCCAGAAACAAGCCCAGGCGGCTTTCCGTGGGCGGGCGGCAAAGGCGTCGCGGGTCCCCCCCGAGCCAAGATGCTCTTTTATTCCAGCAAAGCTCTTACGGCTGCAAACACGGGCCCCATTTCACCTGTATTTGGGTTAGGGTTTTTTTTTCCCCCCTTGTCCTGGGTAAAAATGAATAGCAACAACAAATCACCTCCGGGCGATTCAGTTCCCACCTCCGGGCTTCACTTTCTCTGCGTGGCAAAAAGCTTTTTCGCATTCCCCAGATCTGTCAGTAATAGAATTCCCGCTGATCTCGGCTCGGGGGTGTGTGTGTGTGTGTGTTTTTAAGGAGGAAAACGGGAATTGAGGGAATGTTGTGCAAACCAAGGCTGGCTGCGGGGAGATGGGGAGTGTGGGGCAGGTTGTGCCTCCCTGGATGGGATGAAAATAGGGCAAAAAATGGGGATGGAGGAAGTGCAAAGTAGTTATTTCTTCATTTTGGCTTTGCCTGGGCTCACTTTTTTTTGGGGCATCTCTTCTTGCAAGGGCTAGTATGGACCAAAGTGGGAAATTAAGGTGGTTTTTTTTTTTTAAAGCTATAAAGAAGGGAAGGCGCTGGGCTCTAAAGCTGCAGAGATGGGGATGGGGTTTTTTTTATTGTTTATCTCTAGGGGTGATTTATAGAGCTACAGCACCATCCTCCTGCCTATCCTAGGGCAGAAAAGAGGGGAAAAGGCAGCAAAATCTCCTCTGGCTGGGATACGGGGGGCTGCGGTTACGTGGGGCTGCTGGCACGCCGACGAGCGGGGCCGCGTGCGTGGTGGCTGAGGTCATGGCGCTATTAATTTCCCATTAAAAGCCCCGACGGCTCCGGCGCTGCAGGGATGGAAAATGAAGCAGCTCCGATTGCTCCGATTGTTAACCCCTGCGGGGATGTCTGACTTTTTGGGTTGAGAGAGCCAAATCCCACGGTGCCAACGGTAGACTACATCTCTTGAAGGTTGATGGTCACCACCTTGGCCACCTTATGGCTGCTGCAGATCCTCGTCCAGCTCCTGGGGGGGCTCAGGGTCCCTTGAGACATCCAGGAAACCCTCCCGGCGCCTGCAAAGACCTCGTCTGATTTAATCCCCCACCAGCCGGCCGGGCTGGAGCCACATCTGCCCACCCTGCGACGCTGGAAACCCGGCCATCGCTGAGCACCCGGCGGCTGGTTGCATTTCACACTCAAAAAACCCTCGGGGCTGAGGCTGGGGGCTTATTTTGGTAACTTGAACTTGGGAAACCCCTCAGCCGTAGAAGGCGGGGAGAGGAGAGAGTGGTCAGGCCTTGGAACAGGCTGCCCAGGGAAGTAGTGGAGTCACCATCCCTGGAAGTATTTAAAAGACGTGTAGATGCGGTGCTTAGGGACATGGTTTAGTGGGCATGGTGGTGTTGGGTTGACGGCTGGACTCGATGATCTTAGAGATCTTTTCCAACCTTAATGATTCTATGATTCTATGATTCAATGAAATGAGAGGGGGGGGCTGGGGAGGTGTCCCCCCTCCTCGCAGTAGGTCGCAGGGCGTTGGAGCAGCCCTGGGGCTGCTCTCGGCTCCTCTTGAGCCCCAACAAACTACCCAGCATTGGAAGAGTGTGGGGGTCCCTGTCCCGGTCCCCTATCTTGGTCACACTTGTCCCCATCTCCTGGTTCTGGTCCCCTCTTCTTGTCCCACTTGTCTCCTGTCCTTTGTCTCCTGGTCCCACTAATCCCCAGCCCAAAGACTTGTCTTTGTCTCCTGGTCCCACTTGTCCTTGTCCCCTGGTCCTACCGGTCCCTTCTCCTGGTCCAATGTTTCTCCATCTCCTGATCCCACTTGTCCCCTGGTCCCACTGGTTCCCTCTCCTGGTCCTACTGGTCCCCTCTCCTGGTCCAACTTGTCTCCATCTCTTGGTCCCACTTGTCCTTGTCCCACTGGTCCCTTCTGGTCCAATTTGTCTCCATCTCCTGGTTCCACTTGTCCCTGTCTCCTGATCCCACTTGTTCCAACTTTTGGTTGCATTTTTCCTCTCTCCTGGTTCTTCTTGTCTCCATCTCCTGGTTCCACTTGTCCCTGTCTCCTGATCCCACTTGTTCCAACTTTTGGTTGCATTTTTCCTCTCTCCTGGTTCTTCTTGTCTCCATCTCCTGGTTCCACTTGTCCCTGTCTCCTGATCCCACTTGTTCCAACTTTTGGTTGCATTTTTCCTCTCTCCTGGTTCTTCTTGTACCCAACTCCTGGTCTCATTTGTTTCCCTCTCCTGATCCTGTTGGTCTCCTGGTACCATTTGTCTCCTCTCCTTCTCCTACTCATCTCCATCTCCTTGTCCTGCTTGTCCCCTCTCCTTGTCCCACTTGTCCCCTCCCCGGCCTTGCTCTCAGGGGCAGCAGAGGAAGTTTTGGTGCAGACCTGGTGGGATTCAGCACAGACTTTTGGGGCCGGAGCATTTCTCCAACGGGGGAAGCCCAACGCAGCCCCCCAAGTCCCATCACTGGGTGCCCTGGCAAGCGCAGCTGGGAGGGTAACGCAATTTTGGCCCGTCTGTGAGCTGAGTCCAAGGAAACTCATGTCATGCAAAGCAGCTCGGTGCCTTGATTGCTGTTGAGCGTCTGCATCGTGGTGGTACCCAGAGTCCCACATGGGACAGAGGGGTTAATGCCAAAAAAAAAAAGGGGGTAAAACCAACTGCTCCGGTCCCAAAATCAGGCACTTTGCCCCAAAGCAATGTCCCATCGGGTGCAACCTCGGGCTCAGCGCTGGACCTGGCACCAAATTGCTCCATTCAGCATCATCTGGGCCTTCCCCGGCACCGTTGCCCGTACTGCCCCATGCCCCGTGTCCAGCCACGGGGCGATTTGTCGTTGGTTTTTTTAAAATTTCTCCCACAGACAGTAATTTTTCCTTTCACAAATAACCTGAAAGTGGAAAATCAGCAAGAAAAAGCACTTTAAACCAGGTTAAAAAATACCCCTGAGAAATGAAACAGTTTTCCTCCAAACTAAATATTGGAAAGATGTATTTGCAAAGGGTTTTTGGGTTTTGTTTTGTTATTTATTCCCCTGTGCAGATCCTGGCTTGCCGCAACCCAACCAAGCTCTCCTCCGTGCCATCCCCTGACCCCTCACCCCACCAATCCAGACCAAACCTGCTTCAAAAATCCTTTTTTCCCCACTTTTTTTTATGGCAGCCGGGTGTCGAGGGGCCTCCCCTTCCTGCGGGCAGCAACATTTCCCGGGCAATACGTCATGTTTGCTTAAGAGCAGAGTTATTGCTGGGGAGGAGGCAGGGAGCTGCGGCCCCGGGGGCTGCGAGAGGGGGGAAAGAATGGAGAAAATGGGGAAAAAAATTCCTGCCCTTCTTTTCAATGTCCTTTGGGAGGGCTCAGAAAAGCTCCTTTGTCCCTCTTGGGGGGGGTCTCAGTATTGTTTCCCCAACGTTTAACTAATGTGGTTTTAAAGCCCAGTTGTTGAAATGTAATTAAAATGGCTCGTTTTGCTAAAATAAAAGGGAATGGGGAGAATTTGTGACTGATTCAGCAGCACTGGAGCAGAAGCATCTTCGGTCCTCCATGGTGAGTGATGCTGGGGGTGTTCATGAGCTGTTTTTCTCCTAAAAAGTATCATTTTGGAGAAGAACTATGTCCAGGTGAAGCAGAACCGTGAGCAGGGAAAGGGGGGGCGATGGGGGGGGTATGGTTGGGCCCCTGTTTTTGGGTGGTGCTGGACCCCTCGGTGGCTTTTTTGTTGGAAAGGCTGGAGGAAAACATATGGAAAGGTGGTACAAAATTGTTTGCCAGTGGTGGACATGGGATCAGCTGCTACAGTCTGGATCCAGGAGATCCCCCCAAGTCCCATCACAAGGCATCCCCCAAGCCCCATCCTGCAGGATCCTCCATGTCCCATTCTAGGTGATCCCCATGTCCCATCCTAGATGAAACCCCACGTCCCACCCCAGGTGATCCCCCCATGGTCTGTTCTAATGATCCCTCATCTGCCACCCCATGTGGTCCCCGCTCAGGTCCCATCCTAGATGATCCCCCCAGGTCCCATCCTGGGGGATCCCCCAGCTCCAATCACTTGGAGGATCCTCCAAAACCCATCCTAAGTGGATCCCCCAGTGTGCCAGCCCAGGTGACCCCCTCCCAGGTCCCATCTTAGATGATCCCCCAGGTCCTGTTCCAAGGGTATCTCCCAGGACTCATCTGAAATAATCCCCCAAGCCCCATCCTAGATGGTCCTCTATGTCGCATCCCATCTCACCCTCCTCCAGGTACCCTCTTAGCTGATCCCCCAGGTCTTATCCCAAGGGATCCCCCCAGGTCCTAGCCTAGATGATCCCATCCCAGGTGACCCCTACCCCAGGTCCCACACTAGATGATCCCCCAGGACCCATCTCAGGTGACCCCTACCCCAGGTCCCACACTAGATGATCCCCCAGGACCCATCTCAGGTGACCCCTACCCCAGGTCCCACACTAGATGATCCCCCAGGTCCCATCTCAGGTGACCCCTACCCCAGGTCCCATCCTGCAATCTCCATGACCAGGTTTTGGGGTGGAAATGGCCATCTCTCCATTTTCCCCACACCTCCCGGGCACCGAGTGCATCACCTGTACCCGCTCAATTAATTTAATCATTAACCAACGCCCGATTCAAACCGCCCCGTGAGTCATGGATCTGCCCCGCGTGGGGGGCAGTGTGCAAGCTCCGGGACGGATCCTGCACACCCCGTCAGCTCCTTCCCCTCTGACGGGGCGATTTGGGCCTCAAAAGCTGGATTTGGGAAGCAAAAACCACCCTCCCATCCATCCGTTTGTCCATCTTGAGTGATGCCAGCCGAAACATTCCCTCTGTGCTCCCGAGCATCAAATTGAGGGAGAAATGGGCAAACGCACAAATAAACTTTCTTCTCCGGGCCGGTGCTGCTGGTGGGGCCGCGGGGCCCGAGTTTCTGGCTGGGGTCCAGCCTCCCGTTAAAGACTGTTGTTAAGAAAAACCAGCTCAGGATAAGTGGCGTGAAAAAATACTCCGGTAATTAAACAACCCCAGAATAGAAGGAGAAAAGATCAAGCCTAAAAATACAAGGTATGGTTTTGCCGCTGAAACACAGCGTTAATAAATAACCACGTTTTCTGGAAGGTCTGATTTTAGCGGCTCGGGTACAACAGCCTGGTGTGACCCCTTCGCTTGTCTTGATTTTGCTGGATTTGGGGCTTTTTTTTTTTTGCGCTTTGCCCCGCTCTTGCCCCCTGCAGAGCTGCAGGCAGGATGGGTGCGCGAGCAAGAGGGCGGCACGTGGTGAAGGCGCTGGGTGCTGGGGCTGGGGCCCCTGCCTGGGGTGGAGCGAGCGTGGGCGTGCTCAGCTCCGCCGGACGGCACCTGCCCCTTTTTCCCAGCGTTGGGAAAACCGTTGGGATTGCCAAAGATCCCGGCCCCAGGGATAGGCTGGAGGTGGGGGGCGAGGTCTTCGCGGCAGCTTAAACATCCCCAGAGCCACG
>NW_009223936.1:335-615 GCF_000690835.1 Fulmarus glacialis | reverse complement strand
AGGGAGTTTTTTAGCAGGGACCCCAAAGAGAAGCCAAAGGAAGCGCTGGCAGCCACCAGGACGTGGGGGGACATTTCTTTATTGGACTCGGCACGGTGCCGAGGGACGCGCGGTGGCCACTGGCACCTCTATGGACACGAGGGGTGCATCTTGTGGGGGGCAGTGGGGAGAGACCCCCCGTGTCCACCTGCAGCCTGAGCCCCATCCTGCCAGGTGGGACGCCCACATCTGACGCAGACGCTGGCTGGGGACGGCCCGGCTGGGGTAAAATGGGGTCTTC
>NW_009223936.1:0-295 GCF_000690835.1 Fulmarus glacialis | reverse complement strand
AGGATGGTGGAGAGAAGGCAGTAGGGGATGGAGGGGCTGGGGGACCACCAAGACCTCTGTTCCCTACAAAGAAATTAAGGAAAAATTTAAAAAAGCACCATGAACATCGATTTTTCCAATCGCCAGCAAGAGTTGCAGGGCAGGAGGTGGTTGGGATGGGCGATAGGCAAGATTTGGGGTGGCCATTGCAATGGGTGGGGTGGACCCCTTGATTTGGGGCTTTCAATGGACGTGGGGTTGGGTGCTAAGACGCATCCCAGCGAGTTACCTGCTGGATGGGGTTGGAGGCAGGTGG
>NW_009223935.1:0-20047 GCF_000690835.1 Fulmarus glacialis | reverse complement strand
GCCGCGGGGCAGCCGGCCCCCCTGTCTGGCCTAACGGCAAGCTGACCCCCCCCGCCGACTTCCTGGGGAGATGCCCGGCTCAGCCGGTGCACCGGCTGAATCTTGGCCGCTCCCGCCTGCCTTCACCCCCAGCTCCACACAGGGCCGCTGAGCACCAGCACTTTTTTCTTGTATTTTCCACCTGGAGCAGCTCTGTCACGCGGGTGGTGGCCCTGCCGTGCCAGGGCTAGTGCCAGCGCTAGCCCTCAGGGCCGCTGAGCACCAGCACTTTTTTCTTGTATTTTCCACCTGGAGCAGCTCTGTCACGCGGGTGGTGGCCCTGCCGTGCCAGGGCTAGTGCCAGCGCTAGGGAGCTGGTCCCAAAACACGCTCCAAGGCAGGAGGAGGGCAGGACTTCCCGGTTCGGAAGACCTGTGGACTTAGGTTGGCATGAACCAGCCGTGAAAATACGCGGTCAGTCGCCCTTCCAGTCGTCTGGCTGGATTTGAGCTCCCAGCCAAATTGCTCGTGGTCCCCAGAATCCAAAGTCGTTTCCATCATCTGGTTACACTGGGTTGGCAGTTCAATTCTTCAGACCCCGGATAATGGGAAAAGATAGGTAGCAAGGATGGTAACCGCCCTTTCTTTTGGTTAGCATGAAATACAGAGATACAAAATTTTCCCAACAACTTTTGGGTCCCCAGGGCTCAGCAAGTTGTTTTTGCAATCTTCCCAGGCCTCTTCCCTTCCTCCCCTTCGAGCCCTTCCCCTTTCCCCTGGGATTAAAACTGTTGTTACAGAGCCTTTAGATAAAGCAGCTTAGTATCATAACAAGTATCTTTATCTTACTTGAACTATCTGATCTGGGAAACTGTCTGGAAGCAAATGTTGAAACTCATTTTGAATGAATATGTAGGCAAATGTCTTCCACATTTGATAGCAACATCATCAACTGTAAATGATAACCCATTGTCAAAGTTCAAGCCCTCCGACTCTAGCGGATGTTTATATTTTCAGATATTCTACCTTGCTAATAGCAGAATCCGGATTATTCTCATTTTGACTGTGTACTAACAATCAATTATTGAAAGCATTTGTAATTTGCATAGACATTAATGAACCATTTCAGGAGTTTCCTCTTTAGCAGGTCATTTTCTTAGATGGACTACTAGCGCAAAAACAAAGGCCTGAAGAAATACCCTATGTCTCAGGGAAAGTCACACATAGTAGCACTCTGATGGGGTGGTGCACCAGCACACGATACCGGTATTTCTACATTGGCACAGTAGTTGCAGCGTGTGCAGCCATAGAGACTGAGAATTCAGGCTCCAGAGATCTCTGGTTATGCAATGGTATAATACAACATATGTGGGTGGGTGTAAGCCTGAACCCAAAACAGCATGGTTACTGAAGAGATACTGCATCGCTGGTGCTCATACTGCTGTTCCCTCACGGGTTCAGTCACTATGTGTTGAATATTCTGCTATAGACAAGGCAAAAAGATTTTTTTTTCTGAAACGTGTGTGAAATTATCTGAAGGACAAGCAAGTAGCTTGACATTTTGTAGCTTCCTGCAGAGGATTCTCACTCTCTGCACTAAAAACAGTATTGTTTATTCAGAGCATCTCACAGTCTCCCTGTGCAGCCTGTTGATTTGTTGCTCTTGTGGATGGTAAGAGGGAGGGGCAGAATTCAGATTTCACTGGCAATATTAGCTCTAGTACTTCCTGGCTTATAAGTGCCTACTAGTGGGATTTGTGTGGGATTTTTTGTATAGAAATGTAGTAGAGGATTGTATTAATGTAATTAAATAGTATAAGTTTACAAATTTTTAAAAGACTGAGTCAAGAAGAAGCTGAAACCTCAGTAGGAGGTTTTTTATTATCATGGTATGAAAGTCCTTGTAAACTAGGTTGTTAATATAATGATAGATCCATAATAGCTCAAGAGAAGGTTGTAAACGGGATGATGTCCTGCAGTCAAGTTTTCTACAGAGTGAGGAAACAAGTGTGTGTGAGGAAGAAACCTTTTACTGCAGGGAGATGTGCTAGGAAATACGCTGGCAGTCCATACCAGAGTTCATGTTGAGTGTCCGGAGAAAAACAAGTTTTCCTCATCAAAGTCAATACACAACTGATAGTCACATTTTGTCCTGGTCGTGTCAGTGCTGAAATATAACTCAACTTAGTAACCTCTCAGGAAATTTTTTTACACTACTTTGTCTGCCAGCTGTTAATCATCAATATCTGTCCATTAACAAAGCACCGCCTTTTCATTAAGCTGGCTCTTCCAGCCATGTTTGTTCCATGTAGTCTTAGTCCACTGGCCGACATAGTAGGCTTTCTTATTTTATCATGAACACTATAGTATGACGTATTTTAATTACTCATTTGGGTGAAACAGTTTAAGCGTACAGGAAGCACTTGTTTAGTTACCTGTAGAAATCTTGATGAAAAAAAAAAAAGATACTTCAGTATGATTACAGGAAGATACCAGTTTGTTCTGTGGATTACAATGTGAGCAAGGATGATGTAAAAACTGATTGAAAGTTATCAGAGACACTTCATATTTAGAATAGGTGTTCAATATAATTTCTGTAATTTTGTCACACAGGTCTGATTTTTTTTGCAGTGGCTCCTTAAATGAAATTTCTTAATACTATTCTTTTTTTTTATTTTGAATTGATTGGCTAGCTTGATCAGCAGTGGGACACAGGTCTTCAAATGTGTGCCATTGGTACAGATCCAGCTGAAGTCATGAAATAGCTGGCTTAATGAATCATTAATGGAATTCAGAACATTTTATTTCTGGTGCAAATCCAAGTAAGGTCAAGAGACTAGCTGGCTCAGTGGTTCAGTAATAGGAAACAGACTTCTACCTCCAGCTTATTGATGTGAGTCTATAAAGGGTCAGGAAACTGTAAGTTTTGGGACATTAAAATACAAAGCTTTTCCAATGCAGCCATTAGTTTAAAGTCAGTCTATTATATATTATTACTTTCTGATATGTTTCAATAGTCTGTATTGATCTATAAATTTTGAAAAAGAATGGTATAAACATTTTCTGTGTAGCCACTGATATAGCACAATATTCATCACTCTAAAAGGTGCAAGAGGTGATTTCTCCAAACAATCCCTTCCCTTAGGCAAGCGTCTAGGGAAAAGACGGAACGTGCACCACATTTTAGCTATGTAAGGCTAGCAACCACCTAGTTTGCTAGCCTTACGTAGCAATGTCCTAGTGGCCCATACCATAGTCCATCCTTGCCACACCATCTTTGCCAGAGGCCTCCTGAGAACTCTCTCTGGGTTTACACCTCCAGTCAGGAGTAGGAACCCAGCTTCAGTGACTCTCCTAATTATTAGTGGGAGGGAAAATGTGTTTTGCTTAGGGTAAAACTGCATTACTCCTTGCACTGCACCAACATTTGCAAGGTCAGATTTGTCTATTAAGCAAATAGCCTGTGTCTGTGAGATTACAAAATGAGAGAAGCTGTTAACTCTTCCACTTGGTAACAAACTATATCACAACTTAGCTCATGCCTAATTGCAATATGGGCATTTGCAGCAATGACAGGCGTGTGGAAAACTCCGAAGGAAAGGTGATCCTGAAAAACATCCATGCATACAGTATCTTTCCCTCACTGCCTCCTCGTACTCAGCTACCTGCTGTGGTGTAACTTTTGAAAGGGCACCATACGCTCAAGGATACAACCTCACATATATTCTCAGAAACAACAACATCTGGAAGAGTGAAGTTTACTGAGCTTATATGGTATGACTTTGATGGCTCTGTGATAGTGACAACCATGTGAGTCGTGTCCGACGCAGTTCCCTTGCGGCCCTTTTTTTACTCTCATACTCTGGTCAGACCATAAAAGCAAAAGCTCTTCCTCCTCCATCATCCTGCCCAGGAAAAAGGTTATAGTAAAAACATATCTTCTAATTATTTAATGCACAAAGCACGTCTATCCAGCTTGTCTCTTCTTTGTCTGAGATTTCAGATGTTGCTGTTTTGCCGCGCAGTTGAAGAAATGTTTCTGTCTCTATGAGCCTTTGGAAATGAATGTTCTGTAGGTCTCTGTCCAGGGCATGTTGGACCAATGTGTTTCGTTGCATTATGCAGACATACATGTTTCTGTCCAGACTTTCCCAGACAGAATTCAGGAAGTGCCAGGTAGGGAAGTTCCAAATTGACATATACCCTCAGCTTTGTACCAAGGGTTTGAATCCATCACTAAAGAGCAGTGGAGGTCCTGCAGATCCTGTGCAAAGGATTATCTTTTGGTTCATCATCATTATCTTTTTGTTCATCATCCATTGAGCTGGTCCTACTACAAGTCTTATTTCTCTGTACCATCCTAAAGAAGATACACCAGATATTTTGCTGTAGTTATTCTAATCTGCCAAAGTAGGCTTTTCTTGAAGAACAGTACACTAAAAAAGGGCTTCCATTCTTTCAGAATAATTTGGAAATGGTGCCAGCCAAAGGTAATCTTTAGGGACTTTTGCAGGGATAAGAAGCTTGATGCTCCCCAGTACCAATTCTTCTGGGTCACTGCAACCCTTACTGACAATTCTCCGGTGCACATCCCATCTGAGAGCAGAACCAAGGTCTTTGAGATAGGTGTGCAACGTGTGACATCTGACTACAAATGCAGTTCAGTTGATTCACTACTAGTATGGGTGCCTGACAAAAATAAATGAATCTTAGCGTGACTCCACGAGTGGTGTTGACACATTCAATTGTCTGTGCTTCACTTGCTGCAAAACAGTAGCTATTTTAGAAAAGCAGTTGATGAGTTTAGCATACACAAAGAGTAGACAGATTTAAAAGACATCTTACTGGAACATTCTATTTTTGAGATTTCACTTTGACAAAACTGCCTCATTAAGGTCTTGGATATGAAAAGCAGGAAAATGCTTTTGGATCTCATGTAAACTAAATTCAGAATTCTGATGAGCTGAATCAGTTCTTTCCATACATTATTTTCCTTTATCTATATTTCCCCTTGTTTCCATGTAAGAGATGAAATAAAACTTTAAGAAATCTTGATTAATAAGCAAGACAACTCCAAACTGTATGAAATAAGGCAGAAAGAGGAAAGAGAAAGTAAGTATTTTCAACCCACATTTAAATGATAATATCTCAGAATGAATTAGCCACAAATGATCATCACATACGGTGGCCAAAAGTAAAAAAATGACAGCTTGCTTCTGCAGGAAACCTTGTCATGTTGTTTGCTTTGACTTAATAGAAGCATTAAAAATACTAGAACAGATCCTCTAAGGAAAAGGAGGATACTGTGTGGAGAAGGGCAGCTGCAACCTCCTGCCAGCTTGACTGAAGGCAAAGTCTCCAACATTCATTGAAGAATATTGTGTTTCAGCTCTGAACTACATGCTAGTGGGTTTCAAAGGGTTTCTCAGCCTTCAGACATACGCAACTATATCAACAAATAAAATTCAGGCAAAGGGCGGGTAGCCATGCCTTCCCCAGAAATTTTTATTGTGATCCATAGATTATACCTACGAAACTAGTCATGTGTACTAGCTTTGATGCCTAGTCAGTGATGGTGTGAGAAGATTTGGTCTCTGTTCATTTTCTATGAGTTTGCTTGGTTTTCTGCTCCTCAAGAACAAAATCAGTACCTTATTTGCTGTTTCTGCTTATACATCTTTGCATTGTAGACCAGTAAAAGAGGCTTGCCACCTGTGCACATATAAGATTACCAGATGACACAAATGACATGACACGTTTATGAGCCATTATATGTAGTCATACTAAACGCAAGAAGTTTTTAATACACAGCCTCTGTGTATTATTAGGGCTTTATATATTTCTGGTTTAGACGAGGCTAAAAATTGTTGGATACATTTTGTAGTAGCTTATTTAGTCTTGCTCCAGAACTCTTTGTTATCTCAGCTTCACCTCAGATACTTCTTTAACTCCTAATACAGTCAGGCTGTTGGTATCAAAAATCTACCTCTTCCACAGTTAATCAAAGTTCAAGCAGAAAACCACATAGAAAACCAAGCTTTCCAGTAACAGACCTTTCTTTATGTCTTTTCATTTCCATGACACTCTTTGGTCCTCTATAGGCTTAACTTCCATCTGTCCTTCTGCACTGCTTATTTAAAATGCTAATGTAACAGCTATTGCCTTAGTATCCAAGTCTCTCACAATCAATGTATTTGTCCTGACAAGGTCTGAAAGATTAGCCACTGTTACTCTGGTTTTAGAGAGAGGGGGGTAACAGAGCTGCTGGCTGCATTACAACCGCCTTGCCGATGGATGCTGTGGTATTATGGTTTCTTGACTAAGGACCTGTTCCTGCTGAAGCAGCATATAGGGGCTCACTTGGGTCTCACCTCAATAGAAAGACAAACCTGGACAGGGCGTTCAGCTGGACCTGAAAGTTCAAAAGTGCTTCAGCTCTCCAGTCAAATACTGGCTTGAAATCTGGATTTAAATCTACACCTCTGGGTGTGCTAGGCAGTAAGCTCTCAGCTATTCTGTATGGGATAAGGCTTTCAAGTCCCTCTTGTTTACAGGGTTTGTACTTTGAGTAAATAAACAATTATTCTTAAGCCAGAAGGTGAATACCCAAGCGTGACTGACTATTCATGATATTAAAGAACTCACTTGGGAAAAGGGAGACTTGGGTTCTAATCACGATTTTAATCAACATTTAATCTAAAACTGGAACAGAGACTGGAAGTGAAGTGTTTCTGTGTCCACATCCTTGCTTCTAAGTAAGAGAATCACATTCATTACATTTTTTCCTCTCTCCCCCGCTTAACTGAAATCCTTTTTTCCCTTTTTACTCCACCTGTCAATACTCATGTTTTAAGTCCAACCTATACACATAAATTTACTCACATTAAATTTTATTGTCATTAATGGAGACAGTTAAATAAACGAAGCTAAGCATTCTTACAGAATCAATGCCATCTGAAAAAATTGATTTTTTGTTTTCTGGCCAAACAGAAAATCTTTTAATAGATTGTTGGACCAATGCAGAAGTTTCTTGGCAAAATAAGAAATACTAAAAAGTTATTTTGTACTGAATATTCAGTTCAACCTCAAATGAAATATCATCTCTCTCTTTGCTTTTAATTTAGATCTTATTTGATTGACTTTTATTAAGCCATACTGGCAATTTCCAAAGAGAAAAAAAAAGAAAAATTAAAATGTCTTTTGAAAATGTTAGTATTTCAGGTCCTAGTGTTGCTGTACCTAAGAGAGTGGATTTAAAGTTGCAGGTGCATCACTGCATCATCCTACTCCACTCTTCTCACCCCCCACACCCTCTCTCCACACCTGATTCTTACTCCTCTCTGGCACTGCACTCATCAGACTCCTCCATCAGCCAACGCATTTCACTCCTATGGCAGAAATCTGTGCAGGATTTTAATACGGTCTGGCAGGAAACTCACTCACAGATGGGTCTGAGGAGTGCCAGAGACAGCACAGCAATTACTGTGCATGAGAGGCAGGGGTCAGTGGAAACTTGGAAAGGTGGGAAAGGACCTTCCTCTTTGGTCTGTTTTACTGGCTTGCCACACCTCATGCAATAGCATCCCAAAAGAGACCAATTCTGGAAAAAAAGGTGGTATTTCTGACTACACCAACAGTTTGCATGGTCAAATTCTTGTTCCTTTGAGCCAAATTTATTAGAAAAACTGGTATTTTTCTACTTTGTACAAACCTTGTCTCATATTTAATTGCAATGTTTCTAAATTTTTGTCGATTTTTCTGTGGCTGTAATTACTAACCTAATTTGAAACCCAGGGATCATTTGAAATTATATTTGCCAGCAAGTAACTTATTCTCCAAGAAGTTTCATCTAGAAACAGGAGTGACAAGAAGTTGGGTAGTTAACAATGTGTACATTTATCTTTATTATATAATTCTGATATATCACTTTTTGCTTGTATGTTTTGAAATACTTAGAAATGAATTAAGATCTGTTACCCGTCTTTTAAAGATTGGGAAACTGAGTCAAAACCACATGTGTCCAGAAATCTTCAATCCCAGTCCAGTAGCTGTTTAGGCAAGGTGACTCTCATAAGCCACTTACAGAAGCTCAGAACTACATGTACAGTAGCCCCTGAATATAATTAAAGGTTCACATAGCGAAAGGATCTGGAACAAACATCTTGCATATATACAATTTCTGTAATGCCTCCTATACAGTACTTTTAGTCATCCGTATTTTACCATTCTCTTGGGGTCTACCATTCTCTTTAGCGTACCTAAATTTGTGAGGCTGAATATTGCTCCATGCTCAGGAATGGGCTCACCACTATACTGTGTAAAGAGCTGTTCACCTAGACACTAGCATACTGATTTACTGTATATCCAGTAGCTGCTGCTTATTTTATGGAATTACTTGAGTGAGAAAACAAGGTAATTTTATTCCATCAGTTTTCCAGTAACTCTGTTTAGAATAGATGGCATTAAGATATTCTTGAAGTAACTTTAGATCAGTGTTTAAAATTTATAACTTAGCAGCACAAATACACTTTTACCAAGCTTGTAACTAGTGAAAATGCCTTCGTATAATTTATGTCCTTTTGCTAGGATATTGGCTACTGTTTACTCTGCCTCAGCAAAACATGCTGACCCATTACAGACTAGCAATGATAAACTGATATTGGATAACACCATTTCTCTTGTATTCTACTGTTAACTGCTGTTTGTTAACTGTTGTTAGCTTGATTTCTTCTTACTCAAACACGTAATTTTTTCAATGTATAGCTCATAAGCAGGCAATACATCGGTACTAAGAGCACCTTTCTGAATATTTTACTACATTGTCTCTCTGAAATCAAAGAAACTGTAGTGTCTTTGGCAATTTCCATTTTAGCAAAAAATAATTTATTGGGACATTTACATACTATCAAAATGAAGATTTTCTTATTTCTCAACAGTAGAAAGCTCAGCCTGTCTTACAACTTTGGTCCTGCATTTTCAAAATGCTCACTCTGTAGCAGCGTAGTCTGCTTCTGCCAGGTAGCTTCCTCTCTGATTACAGTATTAGCATCCCAACACCCATCAATCTAGTGGATTAGTCTCCTAGAGCAAGAAATCTCCTTCACTTTATTTCCATCTTGGATATGGACCTTCTTACTCCCTAAAAGAGCTCTGCAGGGCCTCTGCTTAATGGGTTTGACATTATTTCTAAACTGATTTTGAACTGTCATCACAAAAAAAACCCTTAGACTCCCATTCACATGGCATTGCATTTTTTATGTTCACGGCTTACGACACAAGATCTTGGAGGTCCTAAATTTGCGTACCATAGACAAACCTGTCACACTGTTTGACAACTACTTAGAAAGCCCTTTTTTATCTAGGTGACCTTTCGAAGTTTGTCACAGCTGGCAAATAAACTTGTTGTGGGAGCATCGTACCCTTTTACTTCCCTTGCTGTTCTTAGACTATACTCAGATTTCAAGTGTCATTAATTTCAAGGGTGATGTTACCTTGAGCAGTAATCCAGATGCTTACTCCCAACTATAAGAAAAATAGTCTTGCTTTTATATATGACAAGTTTAATGAAATATGAAATACTATCTTGAGGGCTCAAATCTCTTTTTCATTTAGAACAGTGTCTCTGTGTATATGCAGACATGTCTAAAAGCATGGGTGTGCATGTGCATGAGCGTGTATTCCAAAATTATTTTTCATTTCTGTTATTGCTTATTGTACAGATAGTGAACCTGAGGAGTCAGGAGCTGGGGTCAAAATTTCTGGTAACTGTTACCAATTTTGTTGCAAGATGATCACCCTAAAACATAAATGACTTTATGAGATGCTGAGCATCTGCCTATCAAATGTGTAAATGCATTTTTGGCTTTGAGGCTCCCAGTATCAGCAGACGTATTTAGAAACTGTGAGATGTTCAAGATCACATAATATTTTAGAGCAGGAAGAAGTATAAGCATTCTGATCTTCCGATGTCCATGATTTGTTTCAGCCATTTAGACAATACTATCTGTTTTAGTTGAACGGATATTCCCTAGCTACATTTAGTACAGAATTTTCCAGTTCTTTATCTGAGATGTATTCATTTCTCTTTGTAGATTAGTTGAGTAGTAGGTTTTTGGGGCACCAAAGGGAAAACTTTCTGCAGATACATTGGAATTTTATCCTTCCCACCTGCCCTTTCCACCCGTAAGTAAAGCCAGTTGACCTAGAACTTTGAACTTGGTATTTAAATATAGCCAGGTAGTACATATTTGTTTTACTTAGGGTCCCACCTCACTATTTGAAAATACACTTTTCTTAAAAGTGACCTGAGGGTAATTCTTTCTTGTACTTAGTTTTGGAAGAGATTGTTTACTATTCATTTTCTGTGTACTTCAGGAGAATATCTTCATACTTCTGGAATTCCTTTTCTGTCTCCAGTGATCAGGCTGCAGTAGAACTTAAAAAGCTGCTAAGTATAGAAAAATACCTGTTTAGTAGGGGAGACCTCCAAAGGATTTTCAGCTTAGCTTTGTAGAAGCAAACAATTATTAATTTTTTTGCTGTTACTGTTATAGGGCTAGGAATAAGGGAGGTAGTCTTTCAAGTAGAAAAACCCCTGGTATTTCCTCACTGTATCATCAGTTTTACAAATAAGATGCCTGTAGAGATGTTCACGTAAGAGACCCTCTAAAATATGCTCCATAATTGATACAAAGTGTAATTAATACTAGAATTCAAGTAAAGTTTTATAAGCTGTTGTTTTATCTGACACAACAGGTTCTGGTGAGGGCAAATGCTGTCTGGAATTTTGAGTTTCAGACATCATTAAGCTTTGGAGATATTGATAGGTTTTTGCCATCAACTTGTGTAAAATTCATACAATGCTGTTCTTGATTGTGGAATGGATTTTTGTAATGATGGGTTGAAATTTGCAACAGTTTGGAAGTACTTTTGTGCCCTTCATTGCCTAGGGCTTTTAGGGAAGCTCTGAGTCTTGGTAGATACTGTCAGTGGTCCTGTTGCACAGAGCGGAGCAGAGCATGCTGCCTTGGGGTGTGCGGCGGCACTGCAGCCAAGCTGCCTGATTACACCAATAACTCACTCGCAGTCGAGGGTATTTAAAGTAATATTTTCTTTCTCATGTCTAATAAATTTAACTGGCATCCAATTGAGCATGTGGCCAAAGTGGATGTTCTTGCTTCTTTTACCTCTCACAACTGTGTTTCCCCATCCCCTCCCTTGCATTGGCTCTAGCAACTACATGTCCACAGGGAGCATCAAAATCACCAAACTGCACCAATGGAGTAATCGTATTTTTCTTTTGGTGGTTCAATATTCTGTTGTATCAGTGAGTTGTTCTAATTCATGACTGCAGTCATTAGGAAAGGAGTGGATAGAAAGAAAGAAAAAGGTGTTGGACGGGAGGAAGAACAGGCTTATCCCCTTCATTGGCACCATAATGTGAAACTTTACCTCTAAGTAAACCTTGTGACAGTGGTGTTATTTTTAAACTTAGAACTGTGAGAGAGTTATTGCTGTAATGTGAAACTGCACTCTCGCTGTGTCCTCCCAAACATACAATTCCTATGACCCTTCTTGCTTTAATTCCTTTCTCTCCTAAGTGCCCGTTTTTCCTTTGTTGTGGGACTTCCAATTTACTTCTGGTATGACTTGCGAGCTGTAACTCCCTTTCCATTTCACAGACCCTATAAATGGAGGATTTTTGCAAGTGCTTGGCCTCCTTACTCTCCCTTAATTCAAATTCTAAAATGAGATTCTTTACACCTTTGAGCAGAACAGTCACCATCTGCCTTCCTGAATCAGTAAGGCTCACTTCAGTGAACTAGACATCTGTACTCCACTCTTCTGACTCTTGGAACCACGGAATGGTTGAGGTTGCAAGGGATCTCTGGAGATCATCTGGTCCAACTTCCCTGCTCAAAGCAAGGTCAACCAGGGCAGGTTGCTCAGGGATGTACCCAGATTTTGACTCTCTCCAAGGATGGAGACTCCACAACTTTCCGAGGCAACCTCTTCCAGTGCTCAGTCAGCCTTACAGTAAAACATCTTTTTCTTATATTTAATCATCCTGTACTTCAGTTTGTGTCCATTGCTTCTCATCCTTTCACTGGGTACCACTGAGAAGAGTCTGGCTCCGTCTTCCACGTCTCCCCCTTATGAGAGATGCTCCAGTCCCTTAATGATCTTCACAGCCCTGTGCTGGACTCTCTCCAGTATGCCCATGCCTCTCTTGTACAGGGGAGCCCAGAACTGGACACAACGCTCCAGGTGTGTCTCACCAGTGCTAAGTAGAGGGGAAGGATCACCTGCCTCAACCTGCTGGCGATGCTCTGCCTAGTGCAGCCCAGGATGCTGTTGCCCCTCTTTGCTGTGAGGGTATGTTGCTGACTATGTTCATCTAGTTGTGCCTCAGGTCTCCCAGGGGTTTTTCTGCCAAGCTGCTTTCTAGCCACTCAGATCCCAGCCTGTCCTGCTGCCTGGGGTTAGCTGAAAGCCCCATGCAAGTTTTTATTTTAAAGATAAGGTCAAATATTTAACAATTAAGTTAAGGTTTTTTCCCTTCTTGTTCTCTGTGTTGTCGAAATAGAGTTACAAACATGGTGATGATACTCTGGAGGCAAACGTGTACTTCTATAAATACTCACAAGTTACACTGAAAAGCAGACTAACAGCAGCAGTTAGCTGTTCTGTGTCTCAGAACCTAGCCATTTCTCACAAAAATTATTCACTAAATATATTTTGGAATATATTATACATAAGTTCTAGAGGCTTTTTAGGCAAGAATGTTTTCTGCCTAATAACCTATTCAATAGCACTTTGTATTTCTTGAGCTGGCAAATAGATATAAATATGCTTGGTTTCAGAGGGAAATGTCTGATATGTATACACCATATAGGATTGGGAATACTTTCATGAATAATCCAACTGATTTCAACACAGCAATTCATATAAATAAATGCTATTCAGATTTAGGGAAGGCTGTAGAGCAGCAGAGATAGCAACCATGGTTGTTTCATCACAATCTTGTGATACTTGGTATTTCATTAGATTCCCAGTTCCTGGAGACAGAATCTCAGTTTTACTTCCAGCATTCTTGGCTGGAAAAAAAAATTGAAAAGTTGAAATGACATTTTGAAAACTTAACCAAAAGACAAAAACAGCTTCATTTTTCTTTCAAGGTGTCTAAGCCAAACTGTACCTCAGATCTTGATTTCTCAGCTTTGAAATATTCAGACTGGTACTACTGGAATCGGATTGAAAGGTTACCTCTGCCCAGTTCTGTAGGACCTTCCACAACGGCACTCTGTGGCCAAATTCTCTGATCCCGGAGAGCACCACAGGAGTGCTTTAACTGTCATGATGTATAATATCTTCCATGTGTTAGGCGTTGGCACACCAGTTTCAGCACTCCTTGGATCCCAGCTCTGAGAGCATCCTTGTGTTGTATTCCAAGAGCCAGTCTGTTGGTCAGCAAACCCAGAGGAATGGGTGCCATGCTCTCAATACCATCCTAATATTTCCATTGCTGGGATGTTACCACATTCTTCTTCTGGATACGCTTATGTCAGGAGCAGAGCGTCGCATTCTCATCTCCCTGTGCAGATGACTGCGCTCTAGAGAGCACACTTTTTTGTAAGGTGACCTGCAACATACGTATCTATAAATAGAGGTTGTTGTCACAGTTTATCAGAGAAACTCTTGGAGTGAGCAAGCAAAACTGTTATAAAACCAAAAGAAACAAATAACAGGGCCAGTACCTCCAGTCAGGGAAGCGGGATGGCAGGAAGCACTCCCGAGGAGGGTACTGGGTTCCTCACCTTGGGCTTTTTCTAGAGTTACGGTAAAGTTTGGCTTATGGCTCTGGGAATGAAAAATGGGACACATATGGCAAATAAGAAGGGGCTTCAGTAGAAGCTGTCAACGACAGACAAGGACTGCTGCTGGAGTTCTTCCCTGAGCAGACCTTAGCCAGGGTGCTCCTACTGTCTTGTGGTGTAAACCTCAGCCTGGGAATGGAGCTCGGGCTGGGATGAGAGTACCAAGAAAGCCTACTCTGAGACATAGAGTAAGGAAGGGGCTCACCGGGGATCACACAGTTATTTGAGGGGCGTTCTCCCCGCAGCACTAGCTAGCCTCAGTATGTGGCACGTTACTGGTTTTGGGCTCAGTGTACATTAACAGTCAAGATTAAGATTATGGCTCTGAGGAAGGGAAATCTAAGACATGCAGTAAGGCTGGTGCTCAGAAGAGGTTGCCAGCATAGTTTAAAGTAAGGTTGAAAACAAAATAAACTCATTGTTTCTTAAAGCTGCATTTAGCATTTTCACAAGATTGTTCATTGGCAGATCTTTTATTTTTACATTTTCTTCCTTGCTTTGCGTTACATATCCATACATAATAGTGCACGACTTTTTTTTTGCAGTCATGAAACTCATATGAGTCACAGTTCTGATAGATCGCAAACAAAGGACCTAGTGTGTGCCAATTGGGACGCTAAATCCATCTTGCTTCTCTCAGATGGGTAAAAGAAATTCCATGTCATCAATTAGTTCTTATTTTTTATGCAAGGTCTCAAAGAGTTGTGTGAACTTTAGTTACAGAGGCTTCACCTACCCCTAAGTGGTAGGTACATCTGATAAAACAATTGAAGGAAAATGAGGCAGAATTTTTCATAGAATCTTTGAAATGTTAGCGTCCTCCGGTCATCTCAAAAGTAGGCAAGCTGTATTAATTTCATTTTACAGTTGAGGAAACTAGGAAAGGAAAGATTAAGTGACTTATTCAAGGACATAGAAATAAAGAACTTTGGAACTGGCTGAATGCCCTCAAAACTCTTCTGTTCCATTTTTTGCCTACAGACTGTTTCTATAGACAATAGAAATATTCCACATACATTAAAAAAAAGTTTTTAAAATATTCCCTATGGTCCTAAAAGAAGAAGGGGCTTCCCAAATCAGAGCTTGAACTGAATGCATTTGGGTAATGCAGGCAAATGAAAAGATTGATTATATGTCCCACAAAGATGTACGGTGCCCCTTCCCTCCAATGTTATAACACAGGTTAGTTGTTTCTGACTATTTTTGCTCATCTTGAGAGCAGAGGGAAATGGTGGAATGGCAGCGTCTTTCCCTCATCCATTCAAGCACAGCACGGCACTGCATAAGGAAGCAAGGCTAGTTCCAAGCACTGCTATATTTTTATGGGAGATTTCCTTTGCTAGATATTCTAGTTCTTCCTCAGCAGACTTACTCCCTTTCAGGTTTTCCTGGAGAATTATGCCCACTGGTTAAAAATTCAAAGTTTTGAATCTCCAAATTAATTAGACTAATGAAGTTTTTCATTTGTTTCTAGGTTATGGATCGTGGAGAACTAGAAGTGAGGAAATAGACTATATGCCTTGTGTATCCCAAAGGAGGAGATGAGGAAAGGTAAGGGGAGTTATGAGACGATTGCTCTGTGATAACGGAACCTGTGATCTGGTTGAAGGTAGAAAGCAAAGAACCAGAGGAGGAGGAGAGGATTAAGAATGAGTGAGAGGAAAGGAGGTAATGGGGATAGTATGGAGATAGTATAGTCAGGCAGTGAAAAGACTGAGCAAGAGAGAAAAGGCAGCTACATCACAACTGAAAACTGGAGTGAAGGGAGAGGTGGAGGGATGGCAAAGAGGTGAAAGTGGAGAATTCTGCTATTGCCTTCTGGCCAGAAAGCAATGTGAAAGGGAAGCAGACAAAGGAAGAGGATTAAAATCTAGAAAAGATCTGAAATCATAAAAGAGGCTACAATGGCTGAAGACAGGGTAATCTTACCAGAACAGTAATTTTGACTTTGGCTTTGTGAGTTGTGAATAATATATATTGCTTCTGTGAGTAAAGTACATTATTTTCTATTGATGGCATAGGGGATCTGCTTCTACAGTTACTGCAGCAATATATGAGAAGCAGTCATGTAAGTTATCCCTTCTCTTTGTTATGCTCTGCCTCTTTTTCACATTTACAATTTTATAGATGCAGGCATCCATTTGACACAGTAAAGGAAAAAGACACATACAAGAATTCATCCCTCACTGATTCCTTCAAGGATTTTGATGGATTTTTCTTTTTTAAGAAAAACTCTTGTTAGAGCATTTTAGATGGAAGTGTATGGATGCTTTTAGTAGTGATTAAATCATGCCTGTCAGCTAAGAAAAGCCTCTTTAACTGATGTAGCATAGGTCATTTTGCCTGTAATTTACAGACAGAAACAGATTATACTATTCATTTAGTGCTTTTTTTCATCTTTAGAAGAAGAATTTGTAACAAGTCTCTGGTGTGGAGGACCGTTTGCTATACAAAGAAGCAAAGGGTCTTTGACACTGCAAACTAATTTTGTTCTGAGCCGTAAAATCAAAATCATGATAAGGTGAGGAAGTCCCTACCTTAGCAAGGCATATATACGGCATGCACCTGGATCCTGGATCAGAAACAAGTAATTATAAATATGAGTGATTTTTGATGAAAGAATTATTCTGAAGCAGCTAGTAGTGTTCAAAGGGGAGACTATTGAAGAGCCTTGTTCCTACGCAGGGCGTCGGATTTGATCTTTAGTGATGTCCGTATTTCACAGTTCGGTATTCAATAGCCAGGAACCTGATCACTCAGACCGCCCCTAAACAGCATGCTTTCTATAGAAGCTTGCATCAGGCAAAGCTGCCCGTTGCAGAGATGAGGTTCCTGCTCCCTCTAGTGCAGCAAGTGCGCATTCAGGCGCTGTCTGACATCGCTTTTAAAAAAGGGCTCAGTGATCTAAAGAAGTTAAGGAGTAACAATTTTTGTGATACAAGTAGAATTAGTTTGTGCATTGATTTACCAAGAATTCAGGCAAGCTGTCATAAGAAAAAGACTTTTAAATTGGCAAGTGATTTGACTGCTGTGGTCCTTAAAGATTCACACCGGCCTAAAAAGTGAAGTGTCCTGGCTAAAAACAGATCTGAATAGCAACGAGGGGCTGGAAGTTAGTTGTGTTTCTAAGGTGCCGTAACATGGGAATTACAAGTCAGACGTAGATGCCTCGATTCTGTACGGAAAGTAGATGAGAGACCAAAGATGCAGCGGCTGGAGTGGGGATCTGCCTGCAGGCAGCCAATATGGATTTGGATTTTTAGGAAGGGGAAAAGGCACTCTGTGCCCAGCGTTAGCTCCTCTCTTTCAGTTCCCTGTGCCTGTACTGGCATCACTTGCATAAGTGGAGCTGGAGCACTTCTACATGCACATGAGTAAATCTGCTCTCCTAGTCCTTTCTGGAGCGTGCATGCCTGACTCAAGTGCCTAGGAGTATTCTTTACATTAAGAAAGCAGAGATCCCCATTCACTTCTGAAATGCAGTAGGTGGTGAACAGAAACCAGAAGTGTTTCCCCTACCCTTTGCCCTACCATTAGGCTAAGTGCTCATTCACTCCTATTTATGTTCCTCTTTTCAGCAGAAGTGGAGGGATGGCCAGGATTGTTAGGGAGTTGTCCTGGAAGGTAGGAGCTGGTGGTTTGAATACCTGCAGGTTGAAGGATATAAAACTCCTGCTTCCTAGGTGAGTGTTTTAGTCACTAGACTAAATATATAAAAATTGGGCATGTCATTACTGTTTTGACCGAAGACATTGAGCGGGCCAGTTCTCTGAATGCACATGAAGCGTACTATAGGCATACTATAGACTTCTTGGGGACATAAGTGATGCTCTGCCTGGTTTCTGGACTGCAACAGGCTTGCTTAGATGAGAACTAGATGACTAGTTATCTGAGCTGGAGCAGTTCTGGGCATGCTGAACAGCAGAAGTACAGCCACCTAAGGAGTGTTCAGGTTAAAAAGGATGCACCCAAAGAGCCGGTACAGCTGCAGATCATGGTTTTCAGCTTAGGCAACTAAGTCCATCTGTCATAGATGCCACGATTTCTCTTTGGATCGGTCTTTGAATTCTTCTTTATTACATTTCTCTCTCCTAAAAATAACTTTTGCTTTCCAGATAAAAAATGCGTGCTCTTTTTATCTCGTGTGAGAGATGGCTGTTGTACTTCACAAAGAGGTGAACTGCATCTTGATTCTGCAACACTAACTGCAATTAGCAGTTGAATCCAATGCAATCAGTCCACTGAACTGGAACCAATTATATGTCACTGTGCAAAATTACTTGAAAGCTCTAGAACAGGAATCTTAAAAGAGCCTACTGACTGTTTCATGCAAAGCTGTGTGGTTTTGACTAAGTTTTTCTGAAAATGCCAGCCCACTTTGCTTGCAAATAGCAGCACAAGATTTTAATGGAATGTGTGGACTATTTTTCTGCAGAAGCTTGACTACACTTACGCTTCAGAAATTGGCATGTATCACATACCTGTGGGTAATTACCCACACACCAAAAATTGCAGATCAAGGCCTCTTCTACAAAAATCTCGGAATGCATTGACTGAGGTCTCATGTTACCCATCCCTTCCCAAAATGAAGAAAATACCCAGTATTGAAAGTAACTTGCGAGAAGGTCAGGATGGTAATTTAAAAGAGTTTCTAAAAGATGATACAAGTGCCCAGTAGTGGCTCTAAGTCCCAATCCATGTAGTCCTTTGGAGACTCTGATTGCTCGCTGTTAGTGCTACTACCAATATCTTCCCTTTCCATAGCACCTACAATCCTAAAGAAGCCCAAAAAGTGGTGGTATGACAGAGTGGGCTGCGGAACAGCCAAGAGATCACTAGGAAAACCATTTCCTTTCTTTGCGTTCTGGTCATACAGTACATACGGACAAACATTCATATGGAAGAGTTATGTCAGAAAGTACTGATACCTCTGAACTGTCAGAAATATTTTGCGTTTTAAACAAAATCAGTTTAATGTTACTGTCATCTTTAATTTCCTTAAGTTATTTCTCGTGCGCCTCTCTATAATTTTCTTCCAATCAAATCTTTTTTTCTGCTCCCTGTCAAACTCCTGTCCCTGGCGTCTGGTGGCTGACCAGTGTGGACACAGCAGGGACAGACCTTGTTTTGCCGTTAGCTGTGACCTTAAGGGTGATTACATTTTCTTTCCCTTCTAATTTTAAATTATCCTTTATCAGAGGGTTTCTAAAATTTATATATCTAATCCCTTCTTAGAGATCTATTTCTCACTGCTTAATACAAGACATATTAAACATATATTCTGTTAAATTAATGATCTCCTACCAGTTTTCCACAAAGATCACACATTATGCATTAGCAATATAGATGTTGTAATTGTTACAAGATGCTTTGCTCAATTGCTTTCTCCTCAGCTACTGCCAGTAAAAGGGACCCCACTCTCCCTTACAGTAAATATTTTATTACCTGAGTCACCTGTTGTGTCACCTGTAAGGACGTGCCCTGGAGGACGTGGGGGTATGGCTCTCTCAGAGCTCCCTGTGCATAGCACTTCACCGGGATTCACTACCATGAGGGAGACAGGGTGAGACGGGCAATCCTAGCTCATTGTCAGTGATAGGGCATTTGGATGACAAAACAAAAAAAAAGTTTTTTTTAGTTATAGCGTTGTGGTGGTCATCATGATCTAACTTGTGAAGAGAAAGAATATCTTTTATTAGATCATGTGAGATAGCTGGAAAAAACAGATGGACTTTAGACCACACAATTTAGTAATTAGAAGCCTAACTTTGGGAACCATTTCACAACTTTGGGAGCCAAACATTAAAACAGTAAAATAAGCTAGAAAATTAAATGAGAGCTTCAGTTTGGCAGCCATGTTCCTTTCCACCTGCTTAGCCTCTCTCCAAGAATTCCTGATGTGTGCTCCAGATCTTCTCCAAGTGGAGGGCTGTTCACAACAACAGCACATTTTCAAGTTCTTAATTTCAGTTCTTAATAACTTCCATTTCAGTTTGTGGATTCAGGCTTTGGAAAACAAATGCAGATGACCTAGATGGCTGTATCTGGAGCCAGGCACCTGGACTGATTCCTCTCTCCAAATCTTTCTTACTTAGGCGGGAATATGTCAGCTATGCCAATGTCAAAGATGGTTCTCATTGAGTCCAAGATCATTGGGTCCAACTGTAAACTAACACTGCCAAGTCCACCAC
>NW_009223934.1:0-2109 GCF_000690835.1 Fulmarus glacialis | reverse complement strand
GTTGACCACATTGAGCCGTAACCATCCAGCCAATTCCTTATCCAAAAGAAGGGTGGCAGATGTGAGTTTGTACATCACACTACCCAGCAATGCCAGAGCCTTTCCACAAAAAAATAATAAAATCCTTGAACGTGACCATACTTGACCAGGGGAGGCCCCCGGAGCTCTCTGGTAATGAGAGGTGGAGCTGGTGGAAAAACAGGACCCACACAGCTGGAATGGCATCAGCAAAGACACCATGTCTGAAATAGCACTGCAGGGAAAGACGTGGCAGTCTGCTTTGCAGAAAGGCTGTTATCCGTCCTTCTCCATGTTGACGGAGTATAGGAATCATCCTATTAACCCTCACAACAAAGCTTCAGCTGTCAACTCTCCACAGTGACAAGGAAAACAGAGCTCAAAATGGATGAAAAGTCTTACACTTTTTCTATGACTGGGGATCTGGCACATATTTTGCGGGGTTCTCTGGAGGGTTTAAGTGTACCTCTCCACAGATCTGGGGTATAGCACCAGGTTTTTGGAGACTTTGCGGTTCTTCTATTGTGCTGTGTTCCGACTGGTGGTAATAACAAAATCCTGACAGTGATAAGCCACCCTACTTGCTGGTAAACTGAACCTCATGGGCCTTGGCCCATCGATCCAGCCTGTCTAGATCCCTCTGTAGAGCCTTCCTACCCTCGAGCAGATCCCCTTGTCCAGATAGTTGATAAAGATATTAAACAGAACTGGCCCCCAACACAGCCCTGGGGAACACCGCTCATGACCAGCTGCCAACTGGATTTAACTCCTTTCACCACAACTCTCTGGGCCCGGCCATCCAGCCAGTTTTTTACCCAGTGAAGAGTACGCCCGTCCAAGCCATGAGCAGCCAGTTTCTGCAGGAGAATGCTGTGGGAAACAGTGTCAAAGGCTTTACTAGCGTCTCGGTGGACAACATCCACAGCATCTCTCTCACCCACTGAGCAGGTCACCTGGTCATAGAAGGAGATCAGGAGAGACAAGCGGGACCTGTCTTTCATAAACCTGTGCTGACTGGGCCTGATCACCTGGTTGTCCTCTACGTGCCGCGTGATGGCACTCAAGATGATCTGCTCCATAACCTTCCCTGGCAGTGATGTCAGACTGACAGGCCTGTAGTTCCCCAGACCCTCCTTCCGGCCCTTCTTGTAGATGGGGGTCACATTTGCTAACCTCCGGTCAACTGGGACCTCCCCAGTTAGCCAGGACTGCTGATAAATTAAATCCAGTTGTACGCACTGCTCATCGCAATAATAACAGCCCGTTATTATCCACCTTTTCCATATTTACAGTGAACTGCAAAAGAGCAGCACACACTTACTAGTAGATACTTAAATATATTTTCACTGTGTGCTACAATTTACCAACGAGCACTTCCTCAAACCAAGGCTCCTAGGAGACACGAGGCATGGGGAAAACATCTTTGGTTTCCCTGCAGAAACCCTGAAGCATGCTTTACCCCTAGAGCAGATGACAGCCCGTAACAGACCCAGGCACCCTTTTGTCCCGCTTCCAGGTGGATCGCTTCCTTACTTGCAACCGAAACTCGTTGGGTTTTGGACATTTCAGATAAAAGCACAATCTCTTTGGGAGAAGGATCATGAATGACGTTGTCACTTGCAAAGTCCTTAAACAAATCTCTCCTGTATTTCCTCCCAGAACATTTTCTACTCTTGTAGCACTCAGAGCAGCAGAAAAGCCTCAGCTCTATGAACACAGTGACCGTCTCTGTGCAGCATGGCGTTAGCCCCGTCTACCAGGGTGCTGGGGAGAACCCCGGCCCAGTCGGGGGCTGACTCCTTGCCAAGGCCGTGTCCGTCCTTCCCCTCATCTCCCGCGCTTCCCAAGCAGCGGACGCAGCAGCCAGGGCCGTCAAACCCCTCCCCGGGAAGCGCTTCTGTTGCTGAGGCCGCTCCAAGCGCCTCCGTGCCGGCACGGCACAGGCCGCTGCCCTCGGGCCACCTTTGCTGGCCTGGGAGGCCGTCTCCGCTCAGGAGGATCCTGTGTGCACAGCGAAGGAGACGCCATGTCCACCTCCAAACCACAGCTCCCAGCATGCCCCGGGGCAAGGGAGGGACCACGGCTCCCAGC
>NW_009223933.1:0-227 GCF_000690835.1 Fulmarus glacialis | reverse complement strand
CCCCCAACGGGCCGGAGGCAGGGCCCCTCTAGTTCTGGTCATAGTATCCATTTCTTACTTCTTGCAAATGCAAGTCAAGAATTTCTTCATTACAATCCAAAGTAAGATCAGCTTTTCTACTCTGTCTGGGGAACAGTTCACTGTAAACTGGACCTTGGAGAGACAGGTTTTTCTTGAAAACTAGACTGGCAGTTTTTATGGGAGAACCCCCTTGTGTGATTGTTTTT
>NW_009223932.1:49955-64379 GCF_000690835.1 Fulmarus glacialis | reverse complement strand
GCCAGCCGCCCACGGGGGCCACCAGCACCGGGGCCGCGGCTCTGCGGGCAAGGGGGGCCCGGGGCACGGCTCCTGCTGCCCCCCAAAACTACCAAAGCCCAAAATCATGAGAATACATTACTGTGCGGCAAACTGCCTTTAAAAAACATTTCCTTTGTCAGGAAAAGAGCACCAAGCTACTAGTTTCTCAGGTCGCTCTCACATCGCTCATTTGCCTGCAGGTGGATGCAGCGACCTGAGGCTGCTTCTGTTACAAGGGGGAAAATCGGGGGCAATGTCGCAGACCCCCGCCATGCTGCGGAGACGCAACTGAAGGGGACTCTGCCCCAGCGTGAAGGCAGTGCCCGATTTGGTAATCGGCCATTTGTGAATCTCAAATGTGTGTAATACACTCTGAATTTTAAAAGCAAATGCAGGTTTAAAGACAAGCTTGTTACACAAAGAGGGAGCAAGCCAATCAGAAAAGAAAGCAAAACTTTCAATTAGAAAAGAAAGCAAAACTTTCCATCAGCAAACTTCTACCTGCTTTTATCATTTTTTTCAGGACATCCTACAAATTTGCTATCATGTACTAGAATGATAGGAAGTGTTTAACTTGTGGTACTTATCAGATAGTTGTACTACGACCGATTAAAGGATGTTAAATTTGTATACTCAAACAGTCAAGAGTTAGGAAATGCCGAAGCGAAGGTTGTCTGTGCAACTCCTTCCCACCCTGGCTCCCACCTCCACTGCTGTTCTCCTGGCCGGCCTTGCTGATCTCTTCCCGAGGTTGCTGAACAGTTTCAGCCTAAACCACAATTTTTGGCAAGCCTAATGAAAGCACAAAGAACTTCAGCAATGTCTTACAACAAGAAGCATCACACAACCTTAAATATAAACTCCGGCGATCACAGCTAGTTCCTGACACAGATAAAGCAGGCACTGCATAAGGTAATCTCCTGCTAGATACAAATCAATGATCAGGCGTGCTTTGCCTATACAAGGATCTGGGAAAGCCAGACTTGCTGCCATGCAAAGAGTTAAGGTGTAGGGCTGGTGCTCATGGTGAGCTTGTTTCTGCAGCCACAACTGCCCCAGCTGCTGTCACTCCCCACCCCTCTTGCAGGGACGGCAGCATGGGTCCCCTCTGCTTTCCACCTCAACTCTGCTACTGTTCCGTCTTCCCTTTTCATAGTAGAAGTGATGTTGTCTTTTTCATTAAGGCAGCAAAATTTATATTCATCACCTCTTCATATCTTGAATCAGCTCTGTGGACAACTACGACATTTAAACCAGTAGTAAAATTAGTTCTTGTATGAGCAACCTGCATCTTCATTGTGGTTGGCAGCACTGACAAATTCACACAGTAAATTTTGAGGTAACTAAATAAGAGTCTATAAATTTAGAAATGCAGACAAATAGCAAATTACCTCCCAAAGTTTCACTAATGTCCTACATTGCTGTTTACTTAAGATCTTGAGCTATAGATAGGACCTTGAGACAACCTTGAGTGATGAGCATCTCAGAGAAGTCCCCATATGCTCCTAAAATTTAAAAGGGAACATCTATACTACCCGTCCTTTAACTGAACTCCATTCTCCCTTCTAGCTTCAAAAGCAAAACACTATGATCCACCTTTCTCATGTTAATGAAAGAAACAGAGCATATGAGAAACCTCCCCCCCCCAAAAAAAAAAAAAAAAAAAAAAGCCGTACAGTGAGTAGGAACTAAGGACAGTGAATGAGCCTCCTCACTTCTGTCACACTGGAAGTCCTGACTTCTAACAGGACACAGGGAGACAGTTCAGGGCACATTAAAACAAGTTTCTGAAGCATTTCCCACCCTCTGAACTCCCTATCAAAATTCTATTGCCACATAAAAGGCCCAGACTGTCATTTGTTCAGGCAGAGAAAGAATGCAATCTATACCACTTCTAGCTTAGTAAGGTAAGCACTTGCCTGCTCTACAGGCAGAACAAACTCATCCAACTTATGTTAACAGATGGTAACTAGAGGTTAATATCCCTTGCACAGTCTGGAATCAGACACCTAAAAAGAAAATGTCCACATTTCACCATGAAACCCTTGACCCAGGTGGTTCTTTATCACTTAATCTTTTTTTTTTTCTTTATAAGCATATTGGGTAACCTCTAAATTCCTTTTTTCTAAAGGCACTCTTAATTTTTCCACATACTTTTAAAGAATTGCCTCTATTACACCTTCTCCAAGAAGATAACAATCTTCACATGCCATGATAACAATTACAAAGAGGGTTTAATTACAAGTTTACTTAGGACCAGTAGCTTCCCCTTTGTTTCTGATGTCATCACTGACTATTAGAATATATCTTCACTTCCACAGCTGGCCCAACAGGTTAAACAAATACATCATGTAGGAAACCTGAGCCCGGATCTATTCCTGGGCTTCTAACAGCTCGTGTCTAACGTGCTGAAGAGAGAACATTATCAGCCTGCTCTTTAGTAGGGGGGTGTAGCAGCTGGGCTTAGCTGATATGATGGCCACTTTTAGCCCTCCTGGGTTTGGGCAGGAAGGAAACAATGAAAGAGAATGGATGGCAGGCTGGAAAAGATATAGGTGAAAGCTTCACCAATGTCTATTTGTGTTTGAATCCCTAGGCTTCCTTTAAAGGAATTCAAAATAATATAATTTATGCTAAGAATATGAACTCTGGATCAGGTTTGCTCCAGAGAAAAATAATTCTGATTACTATTTCCTGCCTATTGCTGACAAATGTTTAATAAAACAATTCTCCAAACCATTTAGGCTGACTATTAATTAATTTAGAGTGCTGTAAAATACCTTCGGAAAAAAAAGGAGGCAGGGCTTGCAGCAGATATATAATCAATATAATCCTGTAACATTATAGTCAGACTCTAATTTTTTTCTTTTTTTTTTTTTTAAATATATTCACCTTTCTCTGATTTTGTTGTGTGCCGGACAGAACAGATTTTGCCCAATTTCTCAATCAGAGTCTTGATAATGTTAAGACACGTATATCCTATCAACGTTTCAAAAGTGCCCCTCTCATGTTTACAAGGATCATTCCACAAGGTACATATGTGCATTACTGAAATATTTTTTCCTGCACTCGTTTTACCAGTTACAACAATTTTTGTCAGTTTACTTTTTATAAATGTGTGCTCCATTTTCCCCACTGCTTACTCTGATTCCTATTATTTCTTTTGTTATCAGACAAACTTGAACCTTTACAGACTGCTAGTTGATGTCCACACAAAACAATCACTATATTTGAGTTGGAGACACTGAGAATTTTTTAATGCAATCTGTCCAGTCTGAACTCTTTCCTTCAGAAACACTTTGCCTTTAAAAAGAAATCCCCAGCATGAACCTCATCAGAAGCGACATGTAACAGACAGTACATGTGGTGTTTGGGCAGGCAGCAGAGAATTGAAAAAGAAGGTTTCACTTTTTCTGTCCCATGGCATGTGCAGAATGTACATGTGGCCCAAGCTGACATCAGGCATTTGAAGCAAAAAAACTGCTAAAAGCATCAGCTTCTGTTAATTTACTTTGTCAGACATTGTCTTAATTAAAAAAATACTACTGCTACAAAGGGTAGTGCAGCTGAGCTACAACTGCTTCAGTTGTTTCTGACAGTCGCAATTGCAGAGTAACAGAACAGCTTTGGGTTCAGTCCTGCCGTCCTCGCTGAGCCCTGACTCTAGCTGCTACCAGCAAGGACTGCGGGCTTTGTATCACAGAGAGCATAAAGCTTCTGGTTATGTTTATAGCTATTAGTACCGGTGTTTGAAAGGTAAAATGTTTCTAGCTAGTGACCTTGCAAATGGGAACTCAGTTGTGCCAGGTACAGTCCTTCTGATTTGGTTATCTGCAAGGGAGTCTTCCCAGTTTAATAACTATATATCAGTCCTTCAAAAATGTTCTTCAGCATAAAAACCAAGGCTGCTATACTGCATAGTTTGACCACTATAAAAATAAACTCTAAAAATATCAAACATAAAGTGTTAAATATTTATGTAGGCGTCACTCATTAGTTCCTTTGCTTAAACCCCATCACCCTTATTTTCCACAACAGAGGTACAAATATGCCCCTCTTTCCAGTTCATTTCAAACAAGTGATTTTGCCTATAAGTGCTGGCAGGTGACACACATTTGCTTATTTTCAGGGTTCACACAGGGTTATTGTGGTTTTCATAAATTACAGTGAAAGTAATGATAGATGTAAGATTTGTATGGAGTGTAGTTTTATGCTTGCGACATACAAGAGGAGGAATATGACTTTAAATTGGTGACAGAGATAATTTTTCTGTGCAGCATATTCAGATAGATGTTTTCCATACAAGGTCCCGTTGCTCTCTCCACACAGACCAGATTGCTTCCATTTGTGAGCTTACCAAGTCTGGCCTACTCCCCTTCAAATACAGCTCTACCACAGATGTGTATTTTCCAAACTTACTCTGCCTAGGAAACAAAAATGAGAATAGGGGGCACATACTAAGTGAGGATCTAGAGAAATGGCTGGGAAGCAGGTCAAGGTGGGCAGAGGAGCCTAGGATGTGCATGAGACGTAGGGAAGAGCTGTGCTCAGGTATGTGCGGATATACCCAAGGGATCTGAGGAGGCTTCAGCCTCTGTTTCTCCGTTGGTACTGGTTGGCCAAGCAAGTGTGCTCCCACCTCACAGGGAGCTGCTGCTGTCATGCAACACAGCGCTTTGGACCAGGGCTGTATCCGCTTGGGACCAGCCCCAATCTCCCCAGGTCCCTCGGTACACCATAAACCAGTTCTGCAGAGACTGAAGGGAGAGTCACAGCATCAGGGAAACACCAGGTGGGGGGAATGTAACATGGAAGACCAAATGTAGGGGCGGTGGTGAGGGTGCAAAGAAAGATTTTTGCACTGAGAAAGGCTGAGAGGAACGGAGTTTCACCCTGAGAAACCAGAGGTTTTCCAGAAAATGAAAAAAGCTGGAGGATCTAAGCACCTCTGAACATCGTCTGCCCACCCTCATGGAGCTCAGCTCTTGTGAATACAGAGGCCACTTGGTGTTTTGTTTTGGACTACATTAAAAACACAGTGAATTTGCATGTGAAGTTAGTGAAAACTGCAATTGCTTAGAAGCACTGAAGGAAAGCAGGGAAGCATTTTACAGAAAATACATCTTAAAAATGTATTAGTACATTATAGACAGTATTACACACTCTGTAAGAGAGTGGCTATTTCATGATGTATATATATTAGTCCAATTGTGCTCTGAATTTACTGCATCAAGCCTAAAGGCTGATCTCAATCATTGCTATGAAATAGAGCAATTTTATTTCTGCTGTGGAGGCAAATATCATTACAGTTATGTTCCAAATAACCATTAACCCCTCCACAATAAGGAACACAACTGCAGCCAGGCAGTTTGGAGACAAGTATCAACACACCCAGATCACAGCCAGTGGGAAGGGTCAATTATGCCTTTCTGGTGGCAGCAGCTTAGCTTGTGGATGAGAATAGCTGCTCTCTGGAATAGCAGCACAGGGCTGTCGGAAGTACCATGCAAAATGAGCACAAAGGTGGCTCCAGCCCAGCTCTCCTATGTCCCAGCTCGGCACACCAGTCAGCAGTCACTGGACCCAGCACAAGTCAGCAGTCAGCAGTCACTGGACCCAGCACCCACCGTGGTAAGACTATCAGCACCCTCCAGCAAAAGAATTCATTCTGTCCACAACCGTGCACATGCATGCACAGACTCTTCTGTTTCCACCGTACTTTAATTACTGTCAAAAATTCTAGCAAAACTATCAGTCTTTTCTTTTGCTACAAGTTGAAATAAACATGTTATTCATTTTCTTGACATATCTTCAAGGTAACTATACGAAAAGAAGAGTACTTTCCCCTTTAGATTACCTCAAAAGGCCTTGCTTAGTTTTCTTAGGTAAATTAGGCTTTTCTCATATTACCTCTCCATGTTCTAGTCTTTCACTGGTAAGCAACGGTAACAGTTTTATGAAACAAATGTTTAAACAAGAAAGCTCAGAAGTCTTGATATGCTTTTGGGAGCTGAACATTCTCACTCACGTAAGTAGTTGGACAATTAAAATTAAGTGCCTGAAATCACTAGTAGTAAATTAAGAAAACAAAGCTGTATCTCTTTGTTTAAAAATACAACCATGGTTTTTGTTCTTCTAAGTAGGGATACAGAAGACAAACACATATGCAAAATGAGAAGCAAGAGATCCACCTACTATCAATCAATTATTTGTCTCTCTAGACTTGGTAACCTCTGATACTGCTGCTGCAACACAAATATACCATTACTCAAAATTCACTATTGGAAAACCTCCACAGAGAAATGCACATTTTTGAATGAAACGCACACTTTTGATAATGTGCACCACAACGTTGGTGAACTCACGTGCTAACACGGTGCAGAAAATGGCCTGGGTTTCTGAAAGACTGTGAAAGCTCAGCAAATGCCCCGAGAGAGCCCGAGGTCCCCGCTGGGGCTCACTGGTCCGACTCCACTCCTCCTCAACAGCCACCACAAGAGCCTTCCAGAGAGATGCTGGTGGTCTTGGCACCGCTCCTGGCGGACAACTGTCCACCTCACACCTGGCTCAGCTTCGGCTGAGGCAATGTAATGAACAGGCTGACAGAACGAACCCAAGTCTTCCTCCCGAGGGAGGATACTTTTGATCAGTGTTGAGCAACATATGCAGGCTTGAGCAGGGGGGCATGCAGGCAGCTCAGGAAAAAGCGTGCGGTGCTGTAACTAAACTGCAGATTAAGCTGAGGACTGCTGTTTCCTAAGCTCCAGATAAGGAGCCTTCTGGAGAGTAAGAAAAAAATTAAAGAATAAAAAGAGCAGTAATTGTATTTTTACTTTCAAATTATTGTGAATTTAGGCTATGTTAGAGTAGCAGTTGTCTCAGTTTAAGGTGGTGTATTTTTCAGCAAAGATCCTCAGTAGGGAAGATGCTTCTGCAGTTAATGGTTTGTTTCTAATGTCTCTGAAATCATAATGTTACCTGCTCAGCAAGTATTTACCTATGAAGGAATATTTGGGCGTCCCTCATGTTATCTCCTTACATAAAAATTGTGATATGGGATCATAATGTACTTAAAGTCTCTTCAAATAAAATAATCCTAATTTTATTGAACTCCTGTACTGCAACATCAGATTTTTAATTTCCTTTGAAACAAATAGTATCGGGGAGATAATCCTGCATTCACAGGTGTACTAAGAGGCCTGATTTCATTGAGACATACAGAGGAGTTGAGAGTTCTATTGTGTGACAGTAGAGAAATGACTAAAACCTACTTCTGTTACAGATCTGGACACAAAAGCTTTCATCCTGATCCAGAATAATCCCTGTGAGCTGTAATGCGAACTACAGAGACTCCTGTAAAGCACACAAAACCCCACCAAGAGCCCAATCCTGTGTTGCTAAAAACAAAAGGAATTTTGCCTTTAATAGGAGCAGGCCCCTTGTCTGCATAAAGAGCAACTTGTCAAACAGAATACGAATCCAAGCTGGTATGTTATAGCCACAAGCACAATAGCCCCAATCTTGTTTTTAACTAAGCAAATCCCAGAGAGCGCAGTTTTCCCCCGAAATCTGGGCATTGGCTACAAATTCAATGAATCGGTGTCTCAAAGGGTTCACGAAGGATGCAGGAAATTTGCAGAAGGGCACGAGCTTCTCGTTTCAAAGAGAGGGAAACTATATGTTTTCATTATAAAAAATGAGGGTGTGAAAAAATCCTAAACACGCAATAGCTCTCTTTCAAGCATAAAGTTCAGAATTAGATCTCCCAAGTTTCCTGTACATTAAAAGAAGAACACAGAATAACGATCTAAAAATCCTTCACAAAAAGCCAACAAGCAAGGATGAAGCAGTACCCGCCTGGGGGCCAATTGCCTCTCCAGCAGCGGTAAGGCTGTTACTAGGCTTGCAGTACCATTTGTTCCATTACACAATCTCCTGAAGCCTTTTACAGAGAGCTAAAACAACTGCCTGTACCAACACGACACATGGCTTTCCATCCCGACTCTTTGCTAATCCAGACGCTCCAACCATCTTTCTTTAAGATGCCATATGGTTGGCAGAAGCCTGTAGATCTAGCAGCACATCTGCTTGTATGTTACTTCTCCCCTCCAACTCCCCCCTCCACACCACAAAAGAGAGAGCAAATAATTATTTAACATGTAACCAGTTAAACTGCATTTAAAGAGGACGGGGATTATTTAGCTCTAGATATTTTAAAAATATAGATAGTCACACAAGATCGTTTGTCTCTCAGTGATTTGAAAAATACAGAGAAACAAAACAAAGAAATGAAAGGCACATGGGCAAAACGATCGCTGCATTTGAATTATTTAAATGACTGCCATTTCAGACCTTATGCCTGAAGATTTATTTCCCACATTAGTGTGCCTCTGAAGAAGGGACTGCATTTTCTCTCTGCTTTTGTCAGAGGTGAATCAGACAAGCAGGCTAGGAAACTATAATACACCAAACCATGCTTTGTTAAGCAAGCAGAGTGAGTCTGTATGCTAATGACTCTGCAGGAATACACTGACACACTGATTTTTTTGGTGTGATGAGCAAAGATTATTGACACTGTTGAAATCCTGGTTGTACTGGCATGCAGGCATCCAGGTTGTCTCTTTAGAATCCAGACGCTAGGAAGACAGGCTGCAAAAATAATTTTGTTTGTGATGAGTTATCATTTGACCATTTATGACATAATTGACTATAACAGAGAAGAAAATATACACTTTGGAGCCTGAAATTAAAAAAAAAGACCTAGAACATAGACATTATAAATAAATGCTCCTATAAAACTCTCATCGACCACTCTGTGATGAATAACCATGTCAGTTAACGAAGGACAGGCAGAGATGGAAATGTGTAAGGACAGACGGCACAATTTTGCAATTCTGTCTGCTGAGGATTTGCAGCACCTTTTGTTCAGAAACACTATTTCCTCGTTCAACTTTTCATGCATCAGTAAAACAAGACATCAAAGAGATAAAAGATAACAGCTCTACCTCAAATGCTGCTCACATGTATTGTTCGTGTGATTATCTGTGCAGAGAGAAGCAGTACGTAGCATAAGGACCATGAAGCACATGTGTATGTTCTAGCATTTTTCAAGAATAGAAGCTAGACATGTATTTGCTCCAAACAGTCTCCCCACATTAACTCTCCATTGCAATGAGCACAGAATGTTCCTCTGCCTTCACAAAACCAGCTTTCCTTACAATATGGGGATGCTTGTGTTCGACTAGATAATGTACAAATGGTTTTTTCCCTCAGCTACTGAGGAGTTAGAGTTCCTAAAAAAAACGACGGGGAGACCGTGCTCTACCCTCACAGAACGAGCAGACCAATGTTGAGGCTCTGGTTCAACCCAGCACTTTCGAGGACACAACACTTGGTTTCTAAGCTGTTTATTTATGGCTAATACTTTCCTTTTCCCCCCTCTCTGTCTCAAGGCTATTTTAAATTTCATCAAAATTGCTTTGGGTAGTTTTATATAAAAAGAAAATTAAAAAGCCACTTTCTCCTCCCATAATTATCCTCCCATAATTCCACTCCTTTTTCCTCTTTTCCGTAAGAAAAAGATGACAGGACTTCAAAACACACTTGAATTTCAAAATGTAAAATGTGGCAATGTATTCAATGATGTAGCAATTTAGCTCAGTTTAAATTTGATAGGGCTTGATTTACCAGCTATAAAGAACTGTATAGAGGGTGTTTACAGTAACAAGAAATGTTTATAAATAACTACAGATTAAGATTTCAGTTAGTTCTATGCATACTCTTCAAAACTTACAAATTATGAAATTATGTAAAAAAAAAAAAAAAATCAATAAAAAACCTCCCCAACCTCTTGGATGAATCTCTTTCAGACCTTGTGTGTTTTGCACACATTTCTGAGCATTAATCAACTTTCATTTCGGGTGTAATGCCCAGGCTTGGCCCACCTGCCCCAATCTTCTTAGAGCACTCTGGAGGATGAAAGAGAAACTTTTTTCCAATCATCTGATTGTACATGTTATCTTCTTTTATTTTCCTAGATGGAGGGGTCTTTGTATTTTCCTGAAATATTCTCAATAAACTCAATAGCACTTAATGGGTCTAAAAATGCCTATTTTATCCATTGGGTTGCTTTGGATAGCAAAGCAATAATCAACCCAGCAGGGTGTCTTCTGAACTGATCAGGTCAAAACCAGTATGTCTCTGAACATCAGCTGTGACTGAAGTTCCAGAAGACGTGCTTAGAGAGCTGTCACACAGGCTCTCTCACCCCATCCCTGTCCCTGACCAGCAAGTTCCAGCACTGCCCTCTCTTCAATAAAAGCCCGTACAAACATTAGAGACAGAATTTCAGAAACAGAGGGGCTGGCCAACAGAGATCCTTCACATATGTGAAACATGCATTGGATTAAGCATTAAATTAAGAATTTACATTTACTCTTTAGGTAAAAAGTATGGTACTAGATTTAGGTATTAGAGAGAAAATGAACTATATGTGTGCTATATCTTCTTGTCCCAGAACAGGTGAATGAAAAGAAACCACGTGTGAAGTCTTGGCCGAGACCCGCTGCAAACTGACTACTGTAGAAATAATGTAAATGCTGCATGCTTTCTCATTGCTCGCAAGCTAAGAAAAAATAATATACTTTATTCTCTTAACAAGCAATGGAAAATTATGAAGGTGCAGTGTACATCAAGAGCTTCTCCCTTGACTGCAGAGTGTAATTGCACTGCTACATACACACGCTCACCCTTAATGATTTCTGATCAAAAGTGCCAATGAGTTCACTGGATTGCAGTTCGGATGACTTAAGAAAAAGATTGGGTCTGATGAAGAATCCACTGTCATATCTTGGTCATAGCTACAAACGCAAAAACACGTGTTTTTTGGGTTTATTTGTGGTGGGTTTTTTTTGGGGGGGAGGGGGGGGATGTAGGGTGAGTTTTTTAAGAAGTTTTTTTAAAAAAGACAGTTCTTACTATATGGAATAATCAAGATTATAAAAATAGGTTTAAAGCTTGTGGTATTCATATTCTAGGTATACCTGAAATGTCTGATATCAATAAATAGTAACTGTAAATCATCTACCCAGTTTTATTGGGCATTTCGTTTGTAACTTGTAGAAACAACAGAATTTCTACAGTAATTTGTAGAAATAACAGAATGTTTTTCCTCTTTTGAGACAAAGAGAAATGGGGAATTGAAAGCAAAACCCTTTCAATTTGAAAAGGACTACATGGGGAAGTGGGGATATTAGCAAGGGAATTGATTTCTTCCTTCATAACCACATGAATGCCCTTAGACATTCATTATCAAAATAGAAAGCATAGAACCGCTACACTGAAAAAATGACTACACTTCATATCAGCATTTTTAATTTTGCAACTCCTGTTTTGGTATCATTTCTAGTTCTGGATGGTGACTTCATGTACTTAATTTTAAGGATACAATAAGAAAATGTACCTTACAGAGAAATTAAGTAATCGATAAGGTATCTGAAAGATTTCAATTAATATTTCTACAAGTTTCACGATATTCAAACTATTCTAATGTAATCAGTTGTTATTATTCTAACATAATCAGTTTTTATTATTCTAACTCTTAGGTATTACTCGATCATATTTTAATAATCAGGGTGATTCTTCTGAATTGCCTAGGAGCTTACTTTGCTTATGTGCATTAAACAATCCCAAGTAGTAAGCTTTTTGCCTTTTTTGTTTTGTTTTGTTTTTTTAAAGAAGCCCAACAGTTTGGCTTTTGCTTATATATTCTAAAGCTTGTCATTAAATTGAAAAGAACGTTTACAGATTAAATATGAGATAACACAGAAATGGAAAAAACATTCAAGATGTTCTGCAGTACTGACATTCCAAATTTCTGCAAGTGTCAGCTCTGGAACCATTATTTGGACTTTTAAACTTTGCCTTCCTCATCCGACACGCACAGATCATGGAAGTATTCAGCCTCCATCTTGCAGTTTGTAAAACGCAAAGTGCACATGAACAATACACTCCCTGATGAATTATCACTTATTCAATAATGACATATATTTTACATATACATATTTTACCTCATAAAAGTATTGTGACCTATTACTGCAAGTTCAACTTGCATTTATTTCTACAGCTTTGTAGCATTTTGGCTTTTGAAATTTTACTTGCAATCTGATGTCTCCTCCATCACAGCACTGTTATAATCAAAATTAATAGGCCAAGATAGTCTTCTAAAATTAAACTCTGATCTGAAAGGTACATCTGAACATTTGGGGATCTCTCTTCAGATGCTGACAGGGAGACATGTGAGCGGATGTAGAGAGAATCTGGATATATGGTTCACATATGGGCCTAACAAGAGCAATCTCTTCATATAAAGACACTATTTCTCATGCTAAGTCTACCTTGTTTTCTATTGTCAGCTGAAAGGAATGTTGGAATCTGGGACAGTTTTCCGCATCAGAGTCTGTTGTTTAGCTGCCTGATGTCAGAATTATTGTCTCTTTTCACAGGACCTCTGTAGGTTGGGTTTTTTGTTTTGTTGTTGTTATTTTCATTTTTTGGGGGGGCGGGTTGTTTGTTTAAGACAACCAATGCTACACTCTCTTGGGAAATCTTATTCTTCTTGCTTATTCTTCCACCCAAAGCACCCTGAAATTATTGAGGCACCCCAACGAATAAAGGTTTTTTTTTTTCAGGGTTCTAATAGAACCGTGAGATTACCACCGATTCAACTGTTACAAAAGAAATTTAGTATTTGGGATTGCTGAGCACTGAATGTTTTTGAGCACAAGTCTTTCATCTGAGTCTAGATCCAAATACACAGGTCCCAGGCACAATGCTACAGTAGCTGTCATTTAGGGCTTCCTTTTGTGCAGCACAGAATCCAGTATGTCAGCACAAGACAAAAGCAATGAGTAGGAGGCAGTGGAAAACAAATCTTGGTTGCTACATTAGCCTGTCACGTAGTAAAAGTTTGTGTGAAGCCACATACCGTATGACCCAAAGGCTCATTTCACTCAGAAAGCTGCAGTTTAGTTAAAAAAAAAAGTGCAGTAGAAAGGAAATCCAGTTGCAAACATGCAGAAAGTAGGACTTGTACTATTACTCATTGTAGGAAAATCTATTACTTTACCCTGATTAATGTATAGACATACCTGAAGCACAAAAATTTTGCTCAGAGTGGTCTGGAAGACAAGTGCCAATGTTCATTAATGCCTACTGCTCATACCATGCAACCACTTCACAACTTTATCTTAGAAGACATTAGAAAAGATCAGTACAGCATTATTTCCACACAGATGACCTTAAACCAGCAATGCCAGGATCTGTATCACCGTACGGGTAAAATTGAAACACAGCACTTGGAGAAGAACTGCTGTAGTTTTAAAAAAAAAAAAAAAAAAAAAAAAGCTTAGAAGTCTCTGATAGCTGCCAGAACTCAAAACATTCAGAGGATCAGGAAATGACCAGAACTCATGTTTTATGGATTTAAATAACTGAGGAAAACCAAACACAGTAGCACCCCCGAGCTGTGCAATCCTAAGCAACAGTATTGACTGAGAAAAAAAACACTGGGATAAGGAACTAACCATGTGAACATGCGAGGTGCTGTCCAAGCTTACCTTAACTTAGACAAAATGCTCAGGCAAGGCAAAAGTTGCCTTGTAGACTGCTAAATTATTTTGGAGCTAAGTCATTACAGCGACAAAGGGACTTAATGGTTTGCAGCTACCTATGAGTCACAGGGTTCACAGACAGGTCTTCATTTAGCTCCCCACGCCCAAAAGAAATGAAAAAGTCTTTTTAATTCAGAGTCCTAATTAGGATGATAATTGCAAGAAATCCCAAACCATCACACTTGACAATTACAACCTACATGTTTACACCCAGACTCTTTTGTAGCGTATTGTAGGAGAAAACTAAGACTTAAAGTGCACTAAAGAAAGTACACTACCTTACCTAGTTGGGGTCTGAACTTGGTTCCAAGTTTTGAAGGAGTCCAGGGCTTTTGAGGGAACTCAGCCAGCAATTCAGGCAAAGATTTCTTCAAAGGATAGAGGCTTGATTTTTTTCTTTTTCTTTGTCCTCCTCTTTTCTTTTTTAAATAAAAGCAACATCTCTGATTTGTGAGCACAGAGTTTTGAAAGGAAGGGAGAAAACACCATTACAAATAGCAAGCAAAGCTTTCAGTTTATGAATCTACTATTTCATCCATGAAATATCCAGGTTGCCTTCATCATCATTTCCAAAACACCACATTATGTAAGGCAACAATGGAATACTAGGCTGGTCTGTTTCCCATATTTTTAGTTGGCTCAGCTGGAAAGTGAACACAGGCTATTGCCCCAGGATGAGTGAATAATTTAACTCAAATGCAATTTTACACAAAATTACTTTCACAACTCGGGG
>NW_009223932.1:24851-49897 GCF_000690835.1 Fulmarus glacialis | reverse complement strand
CCCCCCCCCAAAACTAGTATAATCCACAAAGTTTAGTTCACAATGTTACTGTTAAATAAGCGAGGTATAAATCTTGACATCAAAACACCAGCCTTTTCTGTGCTAAGAGTTAACTGCCCCTGCACAAAGTGTCAAGTACAATACTTATGCATTATGCACTGGCCTGGGTGAAATCTCTGCTCAAGAGTAAAATTTATGCTGAAGTAAATGCAAGACAAAATCCCCAAATTGTACACCGATATTTAGAAGAGGTCTGTTGCATGTGGAACTGGTTTTGATCTTTAGATCATAAACTCCTGGAGGCACAGTTCTTCTTTAATTACATGACTACAAAGCACCATGTGTTTCCATTATGCTATTTAAATAATAGATTTAATTTGAATTTACATTTGTTGATGTAAACATTACTGACTGTAACATTACCCTCCAATCTGATGCAGAAAGTCACTGAAGTATTAGGAAAAAATTCCTTCTCATAAAGATTACAAAGGACAGAATCCCCAAATGTCCTATTTAAAAATATGAACAGAAATTAGCTTAATAGCAGAGAATGAATTTTAGTGGAACTGAATTTTTAAGATTATATTTTCACACAAATAACACTAACATCTCAGGTAACCCTCATTTTCAATTCTGCTTTACAGTTATCTCTTGTGCTTAAGGGACTGAACGAATTCAGACGTTTCCAGCAACCAAAGTTCCACCGATTATTAAAAGGAAAGGTGTACTGATTTATCTTGCAACACTGCTTTAACAGAAGTGGAACTGGGGGCTCTGCTAATGAATTGAACTATCAGGACTCTAATCAGTTCTGCTTTTTACAAAAAATAATTTTACCTCTCCTTTAGCATAAATAGTCCCTGTCGTTTAAAACTTTATTTGGGGTAGCTTCTGTACCTAAGATGGGGCTCAAACGGAACAGAGCGGTGCTGGGTCCAGAGACAATTCAGAGAAGAACAGTTCAGAGGGAAACATTTTAACACAACAATGTAAGGTAAGCTTTGCACATGCACTGTTAATAGAAAAAAGAACCCTGGACTATTGCTGAATGAAAGGGATTTAAATTTTGTTTTATAGATGACCTGCAAGCACTTATAATAGTTGCCATAATTTCTCTGTTTAGGAGAACCTAGGCAAAAAGAAGAAAAACATTTATGTACCATATAGGTGGAATGTATTGTTCAGTTGTGTGATGTTGCTATTAAAAAAAAAATTACTTTCAAATAGTGCAGCTTGCAAATTGTATCTAATCAGAACATCTAGGCATTAATAATAACAACAACAAAAACAACTAAGTCTAAAATTTGCCAAAATAGAGGCAGTTGAAAGTGGGAGCAGACAGCTAAGATGGAGTGAAAAGTAGTAATATTCTGTAAAGATTGTATTGGCTTTTGGTTTTGATCATATAACTCACAAGGCAACTGAGCAAACAAGTAAGTTACATGAAAAATTTTGAACAAGCAGAAGTTTTTGTTCACTGTGTACATTCAAAAAATTTTTTTTCTTTTTCAGAAGGTCCAGAAATCTTTAAAACATTTTTATCAGGAAACACTCCTTCTGCACGTAGAGATGGAGTACCTAAAATTACCTCAAACCAAGAAAAGCATAAAAAGGTAAAGGGAAAAGAACAGAAAACAGCACTGCAAGAAGTCTTTTTCTTTTTTTTTTATTTAAAGAAGCGTTTTTCTTCTTCCATATTACTTAATGGGTTTTTGTCTGGTAGTATGTGATCCCCTCTGACCCATTCCTTCTTTTCCATTTGTCCTTACACTAACCTGCAGAAGGAAATACAGGGCCTTCTGTCTGATCTAAAAACACATAGGCAGAAAAAAAAAATCCTGGACGTAAGTAAAAAGATGATGGCCAGACAAAAACAAATGAGTATTTGAAGTGCTAGATTTGACAAAAGGAAGTCTCCTTATTAGATCCAGATCACCACAAACAGTCCCAACAGCGGAAACATACTCAACACTGTAGGTGAAGAATCACCTGGAATTCACATAATCTTGGATTTTTGATCACATCATCAACAAATGCACGTACTTATGGTAAGGCACTCTGGACTGCAAAAATGAACTGTAATAAATATGTGAAAAGAGTAAGATTGACAGCTTTCTTAATATTTTGCACATAGGAAAGACAACGACTATAACTTGTTTTGCTCTTGATATTGCCCACTCCTCCATCTCTAACTCCCATTTGTGCAAGCCTTGTAAGAGGGTAAAACCCTTTGTAAAAATGGAGTTTTCTTTAGACATTTGCAGCTTTGGAATAATATTCGGAAAAAATGCAGTGGATCTGTCAAATTTGTTATGCATGAAGGTACAGGCCTCCCACGTGAACTTACAGCAGCTACCTAAATGATTCTAACAGAGGCTAACCACTTCCAATATGTAATGCAGCACAAAAATAAGTATCTCCTTTTGGAGAGGGGGGGGAAAAAAAAGCTTGTTAAGTTTCTTGAAACTTTAAGTTCATATATGCACATGTTCCATCAGATGTTAAACATTCTCCTTTTACTGCAAGTGATTTACACAGTTGTATAAAAAACTGGATGACCAAGCCACAGGCACTATTTTTAAAAGGTAAGTTCAGATCTTAGTAGGACTTTCAAGAATATCACAATATATTTACCATAAAAGCAATTGTTCCAAGATGGTCCTAGTACCTGGATGTTTACTGCAATATTTCGGTGATCTAGTAAGTGTTCAGACAAGTCTATACAACTACTCTTTCAGTCAAGCCTGAAGGGAGGCAGAGAGGGAGATGCCTCTACATATGGTGGAGTCCTTGAAGAAGTGGGCTTCCTTTAAAAATGGTGGAGTCTTTCTTCCCTTACACTGAAACATGAGAGTTCTAGTTCTGGTGCAGTAGCTGTGTTAGCAGCTCCCAGATTAGTTACAGGAGGACTAAATAACAACATTCAGTCTCCCAGATTATAACATCCTTATTTATATTCATATTACTGAATAAAACTAAAAATAATATTTCACAACCTTTGAATATTATTTCAATTTAGTGTCTATAAAGAGAGAGAAATTCTAACATTCCTGTAAATGTGAAGGAGTAATGCAGTCTTGGTTCTTGCCACAGAGTATTGATTTTACATATATTTACATGAAAATCACTGTGTAAGCTTTTCATGTAGGAGTATCTTTCTTAGTAATATTACAAAAGGCTTTGTTTCTTTTGATACAGCTTGAAAACAATCCTGTAAATACTGAAGAAGCTAATGACTTATCATCCTTTGTTCCCTTTCTCTACCTCAGTACAGAACACCAAAATTGGTATTTCAGTAGTAGTGAACTCCACAAAGTGCTTTTTCCCAAAGGAACTTTCTGCTTGTAACATTGAGATTAATTTCATATTAAGATCATTTCATTGTCCACTAACATTAACAACTTCATCTATTTCTTTCTTTGTCAATGAGAACATCTTCTAGGTTAGGACAAACAACTTTACCTAACACAATATGAATTTGGAAACACTAGCCTTCAAGAATTAATTTTCACAGAACATGGAACTATCCCAAATACATATCAGGGTTAACCTAGAAAACGCTTCCAAGGTTCTTGTACTAAAGATTCATAAGCACTTACCAGCCATACAAACACAGTGCTGATGAAATACAGTCTTCTCTGAGATGGGCCACAAAGAATACAGTAACGCAGTGAAAGGAAAATATATGCAAGATGTAGTGGTCAAAACCCTTCTCTTACTAGAGGTGCCATAGGATTTCTAACACTTCAGCAGAATAGAGGCCTTTTTTAAAAAGGATTTTGTCTGAAAGACTCTCAAATATTGCATATTGCACAGTACTCAATTTATTCAAGTCACAAAGGTGAACTATCAAGCAGACCTTACTGGGATTCGGACCTTTTGTTCCAGAAAGTCTGGAATTTCAAACACAAGCCTTGGGTAACTAACCACCAATCCAATTTAGAATAACAAATTCAATTAAGACGACTGTATTCAGCTTTAATAGACATTTTTCCGTGTCAACTAAAATTACAAAGAGTAAAGGAGGGTGTAGATTGCCCCACAGTGATCATTATGGTGTCCTTCCATTTTCAGAGACAAAGTGTCAGATATAGAAATGTCGGTTTTAATTTTCAAGCTGTATTATCTTACACAATTATATACTCCTTATAAAGCGAGCAAAGAACTGTACCTTGGTCAGATATCTCAACAGGGCACTATCACAAATAACTGCCTGCTACAGTTAAACTTTTTGGCATGAAGTCTGGAATTCTTCATGCTCTATTCCAATTCAGTGGTTTCTACTTTTCTTACTCACTACCAATTTCTCTGAATCCAGCAATGTCAAGAGGTCAACAATCACATTGTTCAGCATACACCATGAAAGTAAGAGTGACCCTATATTATATCTTCATTTTTCCCCTTTGATCATCCCTTTATTTGACTGTATTTCAGTAAATTATCCATGTAGTTTTTATTTTGACAGCTCTCTTTACAGCAGTAAAACAAAATGTGTGCATTGCAAATGGCAAAGATTCAAATTTCAGCTATGTTTATCCAAAATAGCACTGAACTGCTTCTGTACTTATGCTATACTGCCTACAGCCTTACGGAAGGGGAGACAGATGGGATGAATTTAGCAGGGAAACAGCTGTGGCTTGAAGGAGACAAGCAAAAGTTTTGCTATCAGGCTTCATTATGTATCAAGGTACCAGTAAAATGTGTATCCGTAAGGCAGCCAAAAAAGTGTTTTTCATTTGACTAGTGATAATTACCTTTTCTCAACAGCTGACAATGTTCTAAGCAGCATTAAATAGGTATAATAATTAAGCAATAAGATAAGACAGGCAGTGCCTTGCTGGGGATTATTGCTCGCCTCGGGTGTGTTGCGAGGCACAAGGCTGAAGGGTGAGTGACTTCAGCCACCCGAGAAATGCAATAATCCCCCAGAAATGCACTGCCTGGAGTGTCTTCTTGCTATTAAAAACGGAAATTTAAAAAGGACAAAATGTTAGACACATTTCCTGTGGATTTTATTGACGTGGGTTAACATTACAGAAAGTCAATGAAGAAATTCCATTTCTGCCCAGGCTATGAAAGCCCTTTCCCAAGGATACGTATTCCTCTGCTCAGCTTGTTTGTGCATTTTATTCATAAAACTGAGTTGGGAAGCACAAGTGTTTGCATCATCTAACACATGTGTGATAAGGCACAGCAGATTACAACAGCCTTCATGATGGTAAAAGTTAAAATCAAAGTGCATTTGAGTCACATGCTTCCAAAAATTTATTGTCTGTGCTTGGTGTCACTTTACAGATGAGCTTTTTTTAGTTCTGAAACTGTGTGTGTGTATATATATATGCATATATAAACACACACACTTTTTGTTTGTTTGCTTTTTATATATATATATATAAAAAAAAAAGTCAGCTATTCAAGTGATCCAAGCAGAGGGGGAAAAAAAAAACCCCACCCAAAACCCTAAAAGTTGTTTTTGACTACATGCAAGTCACATATCTAAAACTAAGGCTAAACCCCCGGTAGTGTGGGAAGTGCTAGTGTAGCACTCAAAAGGATTACACCACTTTACATAAGCAGAGAAAAGATTACTATAATTTCAGCCATACCACTGAGACAACCTTTTGAAACTGGAGACCTGGAAGTATTTAGCAACCTTGACTTGAATCAAATCAGAATTCTAAAGACCATTCAGGACCAAGTCCTAAGTAATGAGATCTCATATTTGGGACAAGGATGTATTTCCGTATGTATAACTAAAGGTGGAATCTGGCTTTCTCGAGGTTAAAAAGGACTTTTAAAAAACTCTCACTTCCCCTCTCCTTCCCCGCATATATGAATTTACTGTTCACAAAGTACAAGTTAAACAAACAGAATAATCTATTACCCTTTTCCATTTCTTTCATATTTTTCATCGTCACTACTTTATTTCAGAACCAAACTGAGAAGCCCTGAGCACACATAACGCTGTCTTGAGTACACCAGAAATGTAGATGCTAAGTAGCCCTTATCATACTGTCCTTCATTATAGCCAATTCCATAATCTCTATTTCACTACTACAACTGCGATTAGCAGCTGAGGGATAACACATTTAAGATAGCATTTCCAGAAACTAGCACAGTGCCTGTTACTATTAGGCTACCACCAATTAGCATTATCACAAGGCACAATAAACACAACTATTTTTTAGTATTTAATTTTTTGGGATGGCATTTTTTTTGGAGTGCACTCAGAAACTGGTAATGAGTATGACTGGAGCTCCAGAAAAGAATGATAGTTTCAGTTAGACAAGAAATACACAAAAGAAGATTCTATCTGTGTTTTAGAGAACAAAACCAGTGCAAAAATAAGTCTTCATTCTCATAATGCAAAACCAACAGCACTTCCAATTAATTTGAAAGATGGAAAACAAAAATCATGAAGGGAAAAAACCCGACCTTTAAGTGCAACATTAGTTATGGAACTACTGGCAGAAGACACATCAAGGCTAAACACTCAAAGATTTAAAAGCAGGTTAGACTTATACATGGAAAATGAGAGCATCCACAGTTATATCAACTTCCATAGGAGCAGGACTGGACCCTGCAAAAGCAATCAAAACACTGAAGTTATCAGGAAAAAGCAGCCTTCCAATAGCCTTGCAAAAATCTACTCTCTTATTATATTAAGAACATAAATCGTCATTAGTTTTTGGTGTCCTTCTCTTACAACAATAACCTTGAAAGCAGGCAGGTGCATAGATTTTGTTATGGAGCTGGTAAATTTTCATGACACACTTGCAAAGCTGCTTAAACGTTATTCATCTGTCTTCATTTTCAGTTCCCCACTATATGGGAACAGAGGGTTTTAAATAGCCTTAGTCTGAAAATCTCAGCGTTATATACAGAGATCAAAACCGGAAGGAAATCTGCTACTGCTTAAAGTAGTTTGCCAAATGGGTTAATAGTCAGATTTTACTATTATTGTGAGTTCACTTAAGGCCCAACAGGAAGATCCCAATTGCTGTTAAATATCCCAACTAGATATTTGCTGCTGAACTACTGCATAGTGTTAGTCTCTCAGTGGCTATTTGAAAACATATTTTTTTTAATGTTCTGACATATCATAAGGATATCACAGGAATACAGTACAGAAAAATGAACTTTAAAAATGCAGATGCAACACAATATGGAAGAAAAAAACCAAGGTGAGTGTAACAGTCCGGGATTTCAATAATTTATTTTTTTAGATGGCCTAAACAATCAAGACTTGCTAAAGATTGTTAAATGGTATATACTTCTAGGAAGAACATGGGGAGGTTTGACCTCCAGAGTATATACTACATTGGAAAGGCTATTATCCTGGATAGAAACCTTTATTTTGTAGCTCTGGATAGCTTTTAGCAGATAACTTAAACTAACTCTGACATGCTTTTTGGTGCTATTTCTTGCCATTAAACAACAACGTTTTTATGAACCTGCCAGCAAAGGAGCACTTTGATCCAGCCTGCTTGCTTTTTATTTCACATCTCTGGGGAAAGGGGTGAGGAAGACTGGTCCATGACTACTACCATGGACCAGAGGTGCTACTATCACACACTGAAGGCAAAGTGTTTCAAAGTAGAAGATACGGTAGTGGTTAAGGTGTAATTGGTGGATTAACACAAGAAGGATCATATATCGCCACCAGAAGCAAACCACAACCAACATTAAAACAGTTGCAGGTTGTGGCAAACGTAGGAGAATAAAACGGGGTTTCACTGGAAAACCATGAGTACACTTCTCTCCAACGATGCACATCTTTTTCAGCATCACTGTGATGATCTGCATAAGGCCAAGCATTTATAGATCTTGCCACATCAAGGAGAGTCTGGGCTGAGCTGTCAAAGACATCACCTTTATCCACCTCCATTTTAGAGGAGAGAATCAAGAATTCTTCGTTAATGCTAAATTAACATTTAAATTTGAAAATCAACAACTGTGCTGACAACAGAAAGTAACAAGAACAGCCTGGAACCTTATGTTGTGCTGTTTTATGTCACACATATTTCAGGGCTTTTTACATTCCCGGTAGACAAGAACACAAGCTTACTATTAGTGAGCTGAAGTCTTTGACTCCCAGAAGTTGATGGCATGAATAAGAACTATCCCCGTGTCTGTTTTGGAGAAGGCAGAGTACATCAAAGCAGTAGAGTAGAAGATACTCTCAGGAGTGGACAATTACCAGACTCTTAGCAGAGGGGGTGTCAGTCAGAGTGTTGGTAGCTGTCCAACACAGAAGCAAGCAAACCTGGCTACTTTTCTACCTAGCTTTTCTTTGAGGCATCAACTATCCCCCAAGTTTATGGTATCCCTTTCCCACATACCATTCTGCAGTTTCTAAAGCACTGAAATTGTGGTGGCCAGCTGTCTTGATGTGCAAAGTGAACACAGACACTGTCATTTTCCCCTCTACGCCTTCTTCCCCACATTGACTACATTGTTAAGCAATCAAAACAGATGCAGCATTACCTAACCCTTAAAGAAGGTAAAACAGATAATTATCAGCCCATTAACATGACCTTAAATGCATGAAAAGCCAGCAACAAATTTTGAAGGAAAAAGAATATGTAAGAACATGAAGGTAAATGGAAAACATGAGAAACTGAAACATAAGTTAGACCAAGCAGATTCTGTAACGTCAATCCTAAATTCTTTGACAGCTGATTTTTTGATAAAGGAAATGCAATAAATCTTACCTACACGAACTTCAGCAAAACATTAAATATCATGCCCCATCAGCAATCATTAACTAAGCTGTTGTTGATAAGGAACTGACTAAAATAAAGAGCACAGCTGACAGGAACAATTGAAGGTGAGGAAGAATTGTAAGTGGATTTCTTCAAGTTTAAACAGATTTTTGAATATTTTGAATTATGACTCAGCACAAAAAGTGGGAGTGGGCTGATAAATTTAAGAGATGTCATCAGCTTAGAGAAGGTCTGGGATACTGCACAGAAAGAAACAGATGACTCAGAAGATTGGAACAGCAGAAACGGGATGAAATTTTATAGTACGAAGTCTTACACTAGGGACTTAACGCATTCTCAGTTCATAGCAAAAGTCTCTGCTAACAACTTGAATTTACTTGGAGGAAGAGGTCCTGGATGTACTTCTTGGATAGAGAAGGATTATCAGCTGCCAATATTACGCAGCTGTCAAAAAGGCAAATGTGATTGTAGGATCCATCAGTCAAGGAATTTGCAGTAAATACATTAATTCCACCATACGAGATATTTAAATGCCCTCATCCAAAACCCTGTAGACAGTTCAGATTGCCCATATTCAAAAAAGATCAACAATCAGAAAACTGAGGGTGATGGAGAGCTTATTGCAAAAAGAATAACAGAAGAGGAAGGTTTCACTTATTTATCAGAAGTAGGACTGAATAGATACAACCATGGTCTACAATTATCTGCATTACCAGTGCAGATAAAATAAAAGCAGAACAAAATAACTACTTACCCCAATTTTGGCTCAAGGACAAGTAGGTACAAGCCAAACACAAATAAATTTAGACCAAAAATAAGAAGGATCCCAATCAGAAGATCTGTGGTGCTGGAAACAGTTGTCCAAATTGGAACAGTGAGGCCTAATGACTTTTACAAAGGAGCTCAATACATTCTCAAAGGAATATATATATAAAAAAACTATATATATTAGTATATATGGTTTATATACACACACACTCTTAGTGATAGCTGCAGTAGAGGAACACAGTACTCGGTGACCTAGAATACATCTTACCAAACATTATTAAGTTCCCTAAACGTCTATCTCAAAATTGGGTATGATATTTCCCTCTGCTTGTCATTTGCTTCTTAAGAAGGCTAACAACTTATTTGCATACTATTTTGCAGTGTTTTCTATATTTCACTCTTGGTATACATTTTCAGGTTTTCTAACAACTAAGGTAATTTTTGCTTTATGTGTCTACTGTTCAAGTAATTGGGGAATAAATCTTTAAAAAGAGTATTTGGGGGCTTATATAATCTTATGTAATTTATTAACTATTTGGAATGGGAATATTACACATATAAAAGCATAAATAATATATGCATTTATATACACACTATATATAGACATCTATTTAAAGTGTGTGTGGGGGGAATAGACAAACAGATATATATTGTAAGTAGACAAATAGTGAACTGGAGAGGACGAGGGAGGGAGAGATTTTGAACATCCAGTGTCTATTCCAGACCATGTGAACTGTGTGCAAACACCCAAACTTTAAACAAAAGCCAAATATGCTTTCAGACTCTGACAGGATTTGCAACATATATATGTGTGTATGTGCATACACATCATCCGTTGATTCTTTCCTAATAGTACTTTTCTGGAGTATACGTTTCTCAACCTAAAATGTGAGTCTATTGAATAGTAATAAAAAATAAAGTAATAGTGATAACCCCAAATTCTGGACATTGCTGAGAGTTTTATCTGGTGGCACTGCAATGCTGGACACAGTGACCGCAAAGCTCTTCACTAACTCCTTGCATGAAAGGCTATACAAACAAGTCTGTCTCCAATTGTTACAGCAATCCCGATACACCAAAGGTATGTGGGTATGAATAATGATGCTCAGGAAAAAGTGGAGCATACTCCTCTTTAAACATTGAGGCAACTTTAATATCAAAGATGTTATGGACACTACATATGTTACTCTCTATTTTCAATATAAAAATTAATGCATTTTAAACTAAAAAGCCACAATATAGTGCATTTTTATTCTATAATTGCATTTCAAAACAGATGATTGGTCTAGTAAAAAGATAGTAACAATTGCCTCACTGTTACTTAAAAAAAATACTAACCTATCAGTAAAATAAAAATAAGGACGACAATATATTCAACAAAGCGTGAACTGGACTGGAAAAAAAAAATAAAGGTCTTTTAGGCAATGATCAAAACTGAGTTCTTCCACCCATCATTATTTATTGAAAACACACCAAAAAATGTACAAGAGCTTTAGGCAGAAAATGTTAAATTTTAAATGCAACTTGATTGCTCCAGTTAGCAAAAAAGAATTTTAATCAATTGTTCTACTGGAGATTTGCCAAAGAAATCCAAAAATCTCTATTCAGAAGTGTAATAGCGACAGCAAACCAGCTATTATGATTTTATGTAAAAGTTGCTTGAAACTGCTGGTATATTCTCAATATATGTGTGTCTCAATTGTGACATATATGTGTTGTCTCATGCCTATATGATCTCTCATACACTATCACTTAGTAACAACAACAAAAACGAAATTTAATGATGGGAAAAACCTTTAAAATCATTGTCAAACTGAACGTCACGTTTTCTCTCTAACTCCTCGAGTGGTCCATTTAAGAATCCATTTTAGCTACTCTTCCAGATAAGCTTATCCATAAGAATCATACATTTCCCCATAGGTAGAAAACAAATATCATTTGTCACATGTTGTGCTATACAGACATTTCTGCACAGTTGCTGCACTACACTAGAATGTCTGAAGGGGAAGACACCCCAGGTAGTTGGCTGCAGACACATCTCAGCAACATGGCATGTAGTTACAATTTGACACATATAGTCTTTATAAATCCAATGTCTATGAAGTCAAACAAATCTCCTTCTTATTTATAGTAACAGGCAAGAGCAGATCTCTGCCGTCTTGTTACACAGATGGTTGTAACATTTTTATAGTTAACTTACAACCACTGATGCCTGAGGAATAGACACACATCTGCCCCAAACTGCCAGTCCTGTAGGCTCTTCTTTTTAACTTTAGCTACCAAAAATACAGTTGAAATACATGCAACATCTTCACCCCCAAAAAGCTACCACAACAACAAGCCCCATAAAAATTTGCATAGGAATATATTATTATTGTTGATATTACACAGATTGGACAGTGATCACACACACATTACAGCAAAAATAACAGTAATACCAATTCTAATCACCAAAACTGAAGTTTTAGAGAAAATTCATAGCCCCAGATCCCATACACTGAACTTAGTTTGGAAAAATGCTCGGAAAAAACTCATTGGAAGCTTCTAAATTTATGTTTTATTAAAAAGATTTCAAAAGAGCCTCATACTTCATACAAACTACTGTCCATATGCTCTTTTTTGCTGCTTGATAAAAAGTAAAGGCAGGGCTGGCTCATCTTGGAAAAAGGAAAGCAATTGCCTAGGATTTTCTTCTCCTACTTGAAGACACTACTCCATATTTGCTGTATTTCCACACATCATCTGGGTCTTTAACAGGAAATGTACACAGGAAAGAGCTAGTTACATTAAATTAAATACTTCCCATTTTAGACACTGGCTGTCCACAGAATAAATTCTCTAAATAGATGACTCACAATCAAATGCTTGCTTTACGAGAAGAAGAATAGATGCAGAAAAGAAAATCCGTAGTTGAACTTCACACCTGTAAGAGTTGTTAACTAAGTTCAGTGAAAGCTTAAATAGCCTGATGAAATCCTGACCCATGGCAGCTTGGGCAAATGTTACCTATTCATAAATATCTTCTATCAATAATAGATCTAGGCAGATTCTTGTCTTTTTCTTCTGAAGAGAACAGAGCTTGCAAGAAAGTGGATCTGCATTTACAGAACTGGTCTAACTACAGAGGTGAAAATGCATGCCTTGGAACTCGGTTTGAAAACAGATAAAGGAGAGAATGAACCAACATCATGCGTACAGTTACCCAATTAATTTGATTTTGGATTTTCCTTCCTCTGGAATCTACTACAGAATGGGAATTTGAAGAATTTAATAATAAAATTTGCTTTCAGGTTGAAAATTTACCAATGTGCTCTTTGCCACATAACAGACAAGAATTTATTTCTCCAAGATTCAGATCCATAAAGTCACACATGCTGACCAGCTCACTTCCAGTGGCACATCAGTGACCCTATGTCACGTTAATTAATACTTTTGAGATAATCTACTTAGCTAAACAAATCACTGTCTAAAATGAAAGTACATAGCTGCAAAAAACATCAAAACAAGAACAAACTAGTGCAAAAAAAAAAGTATCATACATGTATCTAAAGCAAAGATCCACAGTGTTGCTAGATTAACAACATTAAATGAACACCTCTTAAGCTCCACTGCAGTCTTAACGCATCACCCTAGTCCTGCAAACCGTACATCTTTCAATTCAAGTTTGCCCCAATAGCACGCGTCAACTGTATCATTTAAAATGGATATCTACTTCTTTTAATGCCATATTTCACTGAGCAAAAACACACTGAAAAGGATGGATATTTGCATTATATTGAAAAGGCTGATTCAAAATCATCTTTAATGATTGCAATTCAAAGTAATCTCTTTCTTTAAAACCTACTTATATAATTTTGGACTATATTAATTTGCAGCACATATTCAGACAACAAGATAGGAATGGCAGAGAAAGAGTTATCTTGTTCATTTTCAGGAATGCAACTATCACAATTGCCAAAACATTGTTGCTGCAAAAGAAATTCCAACTGATCAATTAGATCTTGCTCCTTCCACAAAATAGTTATATCAGGGCCTGTCGTATTCTTCTAGGAGAACACAAGTAGTGACAGAGATTTCTTCTTAAGCAAATACCACAGTTCCTTATTATGCAAATGCAAATGTTAGATCCCAAGCTAAGACAAAATCATTTTGAGACAAGAAACTTTCTAAAGAGCCAGAATAACAACAGCTAGAAAATTAGGTAGAAACCCACTTTGCAGGATTGTGTTGCAAAAAGACCAGTGCTATTTGTAGTTGCATACAATGGGGAAACATAAGGTGTTAAGAAGTAATCATCCTTAACATTATTTTGCTGTGATTATTAGTATCTGGGTGATAGATGAAAATCTGAGGCAAAACACATTATTTGTTCTTTTGCCTTTACTAAATAGCATAGTCAGATATCTATTTTCAAAATCAGAAGAGAAAAATCACTATTTTTATTCAGTGGAGGTCCTTCAACACAAATATAAGGAACAGGGAGATTTACTTCTTGTAGTAGTTATGCCTTCTGCTTTTCTTCACCTAAATCTGAGTACTTCATAGGCATTTTATAGCATTTGGGAACTGAAACTGAAAATTTATTACAGTTTTCATATGGAAACTAAAATTACATTACACTGAATTTTTAAAGCAGTTTATTATATCAGCCTTGTCAATTATTACCTGGATTTTAAATGAATATAGTGCAAGATCATCATTAAAAATATGTTAAAAGAGTCCACTCTTAAAATGCTGGTAAAGTATACTGTTAATGACTCAAATACCTGATAATCTCTGCCATATTTACATATTCTAAAATATTAAATAAGACAAATGCTATCACTGTCCTGTTTTCTCTCCTTGCTGTCAGCAAAACAGCAGCAGAAGGTAAGGCACTGCCTGCAGCATGACCACTCTGCTTTCAAATCACTTTTCTGTTTTGGATTAATGCTTTCAGCCTTTTCTAGTGTATAATCATTGCTGCTGCAGCAGAGAATAAGCAACATTTTCCAGTAGATCTATTTGGTTCTGACAGAGGAAAGGTTGTCCTAAAAACTTACAAAGCAGTCTTAAATTCAACTAGATACTAATAATTCTACAGAAGAACAGCTAGAAGGGAGAAGAAAAAAAAAATAAAGATTTTTTTTTTTTTCCCCCCTGAAAATAACCCTGAGTCCTCAGTGCATGTCCCCCATATGCTAAGAATCCACCACAAGTAAAGAAACCAAAAGGGAGGTGAGATAAATGGAAAGATTATGTGGTCACATAGATTAGGGACACAGTTGTAGCATTTTGAATTTCTTTGTTCTCTGAGCTATAAAAGTTGATGACAATCCTGGGTTACAGAGGAACAGGATGAGGTACAGACAGAAATCTGAAAAGGAAGAGGAAAGAAGGGGGTCTGGACGACTGAAAAAAATGTATGGAGAACTTGTAATAAACAAGCTGATACGGACAGACAGAGAACGAAGAGATGGGGGGGGGAAATCAATAGTTGAAAAAAAAAAAAAGCGCATGCTTCAATACATGCAAGCTCTGTTCCTATCAGGTGGTCAGTGGTCAAAAAAAGCAAACAGAATTTTTCCCAGCCAGGACTATCTAGTCCAAATGAAGTTAAATCGCATTTTGCCTTTCACTACTGACAAGAGGTAGCCTGGCTGATTGGGTTTGCAGAGCTCCCTCTCAGCCATCTCCCTACTTTACCTCTACCTCCCCAACGATGCCTAAGCTCTTTCCAGTGTCTGTTACACTCCACATCCAGTGTAAAACAGAACAAGAGAGCATAGATGAACTTTCTGGTACCAAAAGAAAAGTCTCCACAGTGATCTTTAAGGACATCTAATCTAAATCACAGCACAAGGCATGCTGGACACTCTGGCCAGAACAGTCAACTGGTATTGGTGGAAATATTCCCTATTAGTCTTGCTGTAGCTGCTCCCAGCTCCTCCTGAGGAAGTCGCTGCTCCTCTGAAAAGGCTAGTGGTGCCTGGAAGCTCTTAATAGTTCTCTGGTTACTGTGGTCTTCAGTAAGATTTGTCTGTTTATACAAATTAAGTATTACTGAGAAAGGTAAGATGGTAAACCCCAAAAATACACCTATTACCTGGCGTTATGGAACCCACATCTGTACTCTACATTTGTGTTACTGAATAACCTCCTCTCCCCTTCCTTCCCCCCTCCTTTTTTTTTTTTAATATGGTAAGACAATTCATCCAAGTTAGAGCAGAGAACAGCCGAAGCAGCCCACACACATATGTACTAGGCTTAAATTCGTTGGAAGACTATATTGTTCAAGCTTCCCTTTTATTTATCCAAAATGGCACAAGAAAAAGTAGTTATAAAAAAACTTCACAGAATGCTTGGGGAGGGGGAAGGGGTGGTCATTTTCATAAGTAAAGAATATTACTTTCAAACAACCTAGTGTCATTTTTATGTTTACACAACACAACAGGTCCAGTAGAGCATACCACACACTGACAGATTAACAAGACCTCCTACCTCGACTTCATCCTCTCATGCATTCTCCCATGCTGGATACATTGTTGGTCCAATTCATCATTCCGTTTCTGCATCTTCTCCAATCTGCCACGAAGATACTCTTTTTCCTGACTAAGCTGGTTGACTTCAGATCTACAGAAGTAAAACACAGTGATGATGGATGTTGTCAGATTTCATCCTGCAGCGTGCCATCAATATGTGGCTTCAGCATTTATAAAATTTCATACATTTATATGTAATGCATAAACAGGCTATTACTAGAACTTACAGAAACAAAACACTGTTTCAAATAATCATAAGACAAAAGAACATGATACTGAAGGGTATCTGGTAAATATGCCAATGGAAATCGCTCAGTCACAGGTTGGCTACGCTAATTTCAGCCTGGTTTAAACAGGCATGTCATTTGGCATTATGCGTTGATGTTAAATAAGATCAATAAATGTAAATTCATACTTGTTAAGCAATAATTTGGCCAGCATTTTGAAAACACATTTTGAGTTCTTTATTAGTAAAAGCTAACATCTAATTTAAAAAAACGGCTTCTAAAAACTTGTTCAACCTTTACGGCACTGTACAGGTTGAACTCTCAATAGTGGTACTGTTTTAGAAACTTTATTAACCTAATATGCCCAAAGTACCATTACACAGATTAAAAAAAACCAAACCAAACAACACATTAAGAGGAAAATGAATAAAACCTTAAGAAACAAGGGACAAATCATACAAGCACACCCTAATCTACATAAAACTCAGCACAGCCTTTAAGAAAATTAGTCACTTCTAGCAATTCTTATTCTTCACGGGTGAGCAGAGACACCAGATCCATGAATGACCTGGGACTGCTACTTGCTACATCTCTAACCATCAGCCCATGGAGAAACAGGCATGAGCTGTTTCTTAATATCAGGAAAAGATCTCAGATGAAATTGTGATAAAATATACATTATGCACTTGTACAGTTTAACTCTTTGGAAAAGGTTAATGAGAACATGTCAAAATCTGCTATACCATCAGAAAGTAAGAATCAAAAGCAAGCAAATTTGTTTTATGGCATCTGCCATTCCAGATCTTGAGGTTAAAAAGCTTCAGAGATATCTTTAAATCATAAACTTAAATATGCTGCAGTTACAGCAGAAAGATACTTTACCTTCCTGGCTGTTACAGAATGCAACAACAACAGACATTCTGAAAAATACAACAAAGTGCAGGGGGGAAGAAATACTCCTCCCTCAAAAACATGTTGTTACACTGACAAGTCAAATCTGGAAATGACAACATAATCTTTTCATGTTTAAATAGAGAACAATACATGATATCATCTGTGAATCTAAAAGAACTTAGCAAGGGAAACTTTGGAAGAAGACTGTATGTAATTGAATTTAGATAGGGAGTTACAGCTCTATTAAGGAACATCACTGACAAATACATCAGAATTGTGCTGATGCATTTGTACATCAAACTTAAATGCACAAGGGTTTCCTAGACGGGTACGTAACAGTGGGCAGGATGTTATAGGAAGGTGACTGAAGTCGAATTTTTACACTGATCATTTAACAGAAATACTAGTAACTTAAATGTCAGCATTAACAGCGTATTGTCAGTTGAACCAATTGTTATCACACAGCATGAATGCAGTCTGTAGCTGATACTGATACTGTAAGAAAGACAATCAGTGGATAAAAGCACAGGTCCACTGCAGAGTAGCCCAACAGAGACCTGAGGTAACAAAGCCCAACCAAGTGGTAACAGGGTAACTCAAGATTGCATTCCTTTTTTGCCAGCAAAATGCAACAACAGCATTTGCCATGTGGGAATACTGTAAATTATCATGTTTGTAGGGCTTCCCAACTGGGGGATCCTGCTTCTTTTTCTGTATTTATATGTGGCTGCCTCATTCACGGAAACAGCAGATGCAACTTTCAAGGTGGTAAAAATCTCCAAGTTTTAAAGGCACTTATTAATCTCCAGCACATTTGGAGGTGCCTGAAGTCTTTCTGGAAAGATCAAGGGATTCAAATCAACCAAAAGAAAATCGCTACTGAAAATTACAATTAATGAAACCAAAGAAAGTACTGAATTCACTGAAAACATGGGTAGCATGATCTTTAATCTCTAAAATACAGCTCTAAATGCCTGATGCTTTGAACCATGTTACTTGCATTCTCTTCTCCTAAAACATCTCTTTTGTAATTACAGTTGAACTCAGCAAAAAAAAATGCATTCCAGTTAAGATATTATTTATACAATGTCCTTTCCAAGTAGATATCTAAGAGGCTGACCACCCAAATTCAAGTATTTCATTACACTGAAATTTTGGAGGACAGCACATATGAAGGGCAGAATACCTATTAAGGTCAATATTAAAAGGTTCACGTGTGTCGGCATTAAAGAGAGAACACCGGTCCCAACACAAGACTGCACACCAAGAGTCTTCATTATCACCTGACAAAGATCCCTTTGCATCTTTAAATATATTACTCATCCACCTCAGTTTCCAAAGATTAAGATAGAACAGTTCATTCTATGTGATATTTAAATAACTTCAAAATTGCTGGGTTAAAAATCCAAAAAACAAAGAACAACCATAACTGTAATAAGCCTCAACAACTGTACTGAACGTGGTAGCACACTTATACTAGGAGTAACAATTTCACCCAGCCAGGCACAGGACCAGGTCTGTGTAAATGCTTCTGAATCACTCTGCTCCCAAGCTGTCACAGGAGGGACAGGAGAGAGAGGGGGGCAGATGCCGAAGTACACAGTCCTGAACTTCAGAGATAGCCCACACATAACACCAGGGACAGAGGTAAATTAGAAAAATCTATGCATTAAGCACTATGTCTGATGGATCCCGAACAACTAAAGGACACAGCACGGACAGGCTGATGTTGCTCCACAAGAGCTACTCTGGGTCCAACAGTCCGAGTAGTAAGTAAGCCATGGTGGACTCACAAGGAACTGAAGCGTGCAGACATTTGGAGTGCCGCCACCGGAGTTGAACTCTGCACGGAGTTGCACTTCTGCAGACTCAGGCTGGCCGCACAAGTCATACAGTCATGTTAATGTATCTGTGTGTGCTTCTGAGATCTGATAGACTCAAAAGACCTGTATGAAATCAGTATTATTTCGAAACTGCACAGAGCAAAGCTACAACGTCACATGAAAATGAAAATGTAAAATGCATGCTTATAAGTAGATGGGTAATAGGTTTTGCCAAATCTCATTTACTTGTCACTATATTAAAAATAATTGATGATGACTGGGGGGAGGTCAGGGACAACAACAAAAACCTCCTCTATACTTCTGGATCCATTTAACTACCAAGAAAGCCTCAACTTCTATTTAAAACCAAATTTAAGTTTTTATCTACCATCCTTGCTGGAAGAGTCTTGGGAAAAAAGCCCAGGTTCCCCCAAAACATTCAAATACTGGAGGCAAAGAACCAGCAAATGTTAAATAGTCACAATTCAAAGTCAGTCTTAGGATATTTTTAGGATGAGCTGATTTTTGAACACTAAGGTGGCAATGCTGCCTTTACTCCTCTGAACTACCTTTTGCATTGCAGCACTTTCTAAGCACTGCTTTTTCCTACTCTTAAAACCAATTGTTTACTTGTACAGCAATTAAATACATGCTCTAAAATATTTTCTGCTGACACAGTATTGTTGCATATAATTTTAATGACTGATCCTTCAGACAGACTGTTTCACATCTTCGTACGGCTACCTTCAACAAACATTTCACTCCCGGTATTGAGCGCAATGACTGCAGTCAACCAAACATGCAGGAAAATAGTTCAGCTGGGTGTGTGTTCTTTACTTCAATTAAACTCACACAGTTGGATGCCTACTGTTGCCAAACCAGTAATATAATTTATACATTATAGTCCAAACAGTAAAACTACACTAAAAGTCATTTAACAATATTTATAACACCATAAAATACTGTGTTAAAATATATGAACTGCAATATGTACCAAAATTATAAAATTTGTTTCTCATCATCAGTGATTAAAACCAGGATCATTGCTCTAGCTTCAATACTCACAACCCTGGTGACAGATTAGAATTCAAATCTTAATGATCAATTTACAATTAACAAGATAGAAGTGAAACAAATTAAACCAACCATTATATATAACGAGACCCAATGGACTCCCATTGTTCCCCTTAATTACAAAACGCAAATCACAAATACACAGTGGGTAGTGTTAAGCATTAATCTACAACCTAGAAACTCAAACAGTGACAATCACAGAAAAAAAAAAAAGAACAAAATAACAGAGAAGAAATCAACAAAGGACTATATTTTTAAACATGCCTGTGCATACAAAAACCTTCACAGACAGTATCTTCTTTCTGCACAGCTTGAGGGGTTCATAATTTGTCTGACATTGTCTTTCTAAAGCTTTTCTAAATCCTGTGTAGGGGCTAGCTCACAAAAATGGTTCCAGCTTATATATAAACAAGAAAACTTCAGTTTAGATTTCTCAGACAACCTGTATTAAATATAAAAATATACGTGCAATTCAGAGGCATCCTACTGAAACTGTGCAAATATGTAGTTGTCACAGATAAATTTGAAATGCCTGTTATTACAAATGGGCCCTTTACTTCCTATCAACCCCCCAAAATTTTATATAACCTTACTCTTGCATCTGTTATTAAAAAAGCTTGAGTGTTTTACCAATTAAATAATGGTACTGCTAGCATAGTTATTTCTTAACCCCATGGAAACTAAGGCACAAAGATTCTAGAAGTATAGCAAGAAAATACACATCCAGGTCCAAAATTCAGTTTATGATAAGGCCAAAAACATGGGAAAAAAAATGGAAAAAATCTTTTCCATGCAAAAAGGGCACACTGCTGCTTCATGATATGCTTTTATTAATGTACATGAGAACTAAGTTATAAAATCTTCCAAAAATGATTACTTTTTTTCAGAAGACAAAGCTACAGCTTTCTGTCCCAGACTTGTGGTTTTACACTATATCCAGTGACAATGAGTATGAAGGGAGAGATGCTACTGAAAGATATAGACTGATCATGCATTTAAAACTTTGCTGAAGTCATTTTCTGCATCTGATCTCCTGATCACACCACTTTTTGAAGCCATCTATTAGTTTACCATTTTCCACCATCTCCAGTTCCACCTTTCTGTTCTCATTTTCACATGCTGTCTTTGTCCCTACCTATTTCTCCATTCTTGTTACTGACTGCAGCAGCTCGCAGTCCAATGAAGGCAAGCTCAAGCTATTTTAGGGCCACGTCTCAGAACTGCTTTCATACATTCTTCCATACTGTTTCTTGTGCAAAATATACCACTTTCTGGGGATCCAAGAGGGCTCCTTTTCCCTTTTTCAGGTTCTTGACATAGTCAGCTAATGCTGCTAGGTGGAGAAACACTTGGCAATCTCTGGTATTTATTTTCAGAGAATAATGTGTTTTCACAGTATGTTTTCTGTCTTTCCTTCATCCTTTTACAGTTACTAGTCTGTGACTGTGAGCTCTAGCAACAAAGTCTGTGTGCATTTTTATTGCTGGAATAATAATATGATTTGAATCTATTTAGATTTTGTATTACTTTAGCAGAGGAGCTCTGCTTTTTCAGAAGAAAAATTCTGTTTGCTTCTCTCTCAAGTACCCATCACAACATTTGCAAGGGAAGATTGCTTATATTTCCTCAAGTTTCTCATTTCTCCCCCAAACACTCTGGATGGGATTAATCTCCCAACTTCAGCCACTTAACAGCTAGTCAACACTTTATATTCAGTGGAAAGTAGGATGGGCAGTGGAGGCAGTACTTGTGGAAAGCATCATACATTTTTTATACATGTATGTCTGTCATCTACTTGTATCATTCCCCTTTGACCATTCCTGGAAACAGGATACCGGGATAAATGAGCTCTCTCCCTGAATGAGTGTTGCTCCTGTTATGTTACCTCAACAGGATGATTAAATCCACCCAGCAGAGGAAGAATCCTACCTTGAAAACCAATTTTAATCTTTGCTGAGTATTTTCCTTACTTCACATAAGCCATGCGAAATGAATCCTACCCTTAATTACCAAACTCACTTTGCATGAAATTTACAGAAGTTGCAGAATACCAACTCACCACGTAAGTCCTGTTTACTACTCTAAATATGAACCCTGCAGAAAGTTTCAACAAAGAGACTATTTTCACACTTAAACATGTAAAACAAAACATGTAAACTCAAAATATTTACTAGCACGAAACTACAAACTTCATAATTTTTTTTTTTAGATAGATAGTCCTGTCCTATAGAACTTTTAAATAGCTTCCAGGTTTTGTTCTATTCCTGGATTTTTAATGGCTTTGTATATAGACCTGCTATTGATTTTAACAAGAGCACCACATAACAAGCGGCGGCAGAATCAGAGCTTCAATGACAAGCAATTTTGACGACTTATTTCAGAGATAGTTATTCAGTGTGTAGTATTGTGAATGGAGCTTTAAGTAAATAATTAAACCAACAGACTACAGTTTTGAGAACTTTAAATATTTAGTATTTTTCATATAATTTCATATAAATGTGAGTTGTAGCTCTGTTAACAATTTTCCACTTTTCATATTAAGAATATGAAGACCAGGAACAAAATAGCATGCAATTTTTACACTGGAATTGTCTAAGAAATTTGAAGTAATAGCCAGAAACATTCTGCTTTCTGAAAAGCAGAAAATTAGAATTACCCTGGATAAAAATCCATCCATGTTTCTTAAGTGGCATATATTATATTGAGATGATGTGTAATACCTGGGACAAGAATAATAATAATAAAAATTGAAAAACAAAAAAAAAAAAAAAAAAAAAGGAAGCATGACCTAATAATAGAAGGGATAGGATAAGAAAAATATACTAACCTGTATTTTTCTGACATTTGTTCCAACTTCCTTGCCAACATACAACATTCTTCCTTTAATTTTGCTATGAATGTATTCTGGGAGGTCAGCAATGAATCCAGTTCATTTACTAGAAATTATAAAATTATAAAACTAGAAATTTATTTTACAGTTATATAAATTTTTAGAAAATTTAGAAACAATTTTATATATTCTTAATTTTTTTGGTCTAGATGCTTCTGGTTTTGGTATGTTTTTTAAAATTCAGCTATTTGAACATGGAATTATAACATCATCATTCACCAAATATGTCAGAATAAGCTAACCTCAAGCGTCAAAGCGATGTTGCTACTGAATCAGCTCCTGTATGACAAGAATCACCATAAAGAGTACATATCTAATCTCGTGGTTTTGCTTTTTAGCTGGAAGTTCATTGACATTTCTGGGAGGAATAAAATTGGCAAGCGATGCCTTAGCAGCCTTTTACTTGCTCAACTGGTGCAGAGGATACACTGGCAACCCAAACACTCACACTGTAGACTCATTTCGTTCTCTCCTTAAAAAAGCAGTTATTTTACTTACTGTGTCCTGCGCTTACTATGATTAATGTATTTTTTTCTCTTTAATGATAAGATATACACTTATTGTCCAGTGACAGTTGCAGTGAAACCATTTTATAAATTAATTTTCAGTTACTATCAGTTTGGGCTGCACCAAAATTTGTGATCTAGAAATCAAGCATCTTTATTCTTTCAAAAGGAAGCTACTGAAAAATTATGTTTCTTGATTTCTGCTTTTAAAATCATTCAGAGAAAGAGAGACCATTGTTACCCAAATTCCTTGTATGCATGTAAGGTCATAATACACAAGGGTTTCTTTATGTACATAATAAATGACTATAATTTTCTACTCCTCCTAATTCTGCTAGAGATATATAAAAACAAGCTCAGCCTTAATGTTTTTTCCTTTTTGTATACTGGGACAATTTATGCATCAGGAGGGTAAATTACACATCTCTTGTGCAAAACTACACTTGGTCATATGCAGATGTGCTGGCTAGAGTAGGGAAAAATGACTCTCAGAGCTTCTTTTCTTTTCCTACTGTGTAGACAGCAGCCATAACGTAGCTGTTTGCATTCCCTGAACACACGGAAAGATCCTCTAGTACTGTGACAATGCTGCAAAAAAGGCAGAAAATCCGATGGCAGATGTAAATGTGCCTGCTACCTCAGGTATTATCTGACACTGCTTAGGATTAATACAGGCTACATCATTTTTCTAAAGGTATTGCAGGACTGATGGGCAAAAGCGGTATTTTATTAAACATAGGAATATACCATGTTCCGTAAGAGCTGAAGCTCCTCCTTCTTTCCATGCTCAAGGGTTAGAGATTTCCTCTCTAAAAATTTCTTTTTTTGTTTATAATATGGACAATATTAATGTTGTTGGCATAGTACTTCACAATAACAAAAGGCTTTTTTTGTTTGTTTGGAAAACCCATTTTACCTCCAGATTACAGGTTGGAAGTTATTGGTCAGCTAAGTCAATGCCATGAAGTCTCCTATTATGAGACCTGAAGTATGCAAGGGATTAAACATCTTTCTTCTAGATTGAGGGTGTGGGGGGGGTACATGGTAGTACTAAAAATGTTTGAGGCTGCAAAGATTAAATAAAGGAACATATCAATTTGGAGCCAGTGAATTACATCCAGCTGCGACAGTGAATTAAGAACCGATTAATGGCTAAAGCTTTTCTCCAGTTTGGATGCTGAAGCAAACTCATTAAGCTTTTAGAGTAGCTATAATGTGTGTACTGTGGGAACTGTTCAATGCTGTTCAGGAGACTTTAACTGTAAGCTCAGAGCATTTCCCGCAGAGCTTCTGATGCTATTTTCTTTATATAACATGTGTGCCTGAAAATCCAGCCAAAAACAAGCCCTTTGTTTTTCTACTTTGTTGTGGTCTCTCTCAGCTTTACGTTTCTTGAACACAGGTAAATAAACTCATAATCCAGATGGTGCAACAGATGTGAGAGCAGCACTCTGAAATCAACAGACAGTGGGCAATACTTTCCATTTTCTCTTTTAAACGCTAACTAATATGTAATTCGGAATCTCCGGTGTAGTTAGCATCTGCTCCCTTCGGCCAGCCAAAGGTTACAGGTGTTCCTGATGTCATTTCACAGTAAGGCGTGGGCCTGGCTTTTGT